>NC_063257.1:26188549-26488549 GCF_019578655.1 Ricinus communis | reverse complement strand
TTATTTTATCTTAGCATTTGGGGTGAGTACGTGCAAGACGTGGGGGAGCTTACATTAGTAAGCTTGATTTATTTTAAAGTTGACAGATGAGGTGATCATATAAATACTAGATTGATTTTAGTTCTTTAATCATGTGAGGTGAGAAACCTAGAAAGTAATAAGCATATGTAGAAGGGATTATAAAGATTAGGACGTTTAGGAAAAATTATTATAAACCATGACCTTAGGTCCTCAAAATAAATAAATATAAATAAAAGGCAACAAACAATAAATAGAGCGTGCAATTATAGGAAAATTAAATGGTAGAAAATAAGACAGAATAATTAAACAAGTAATTAATTAAAATTTAATAGAAATTAATTGAAGTAAGGTCTGGCAGACTGAGCTAGCGCAAGGTCTCCCTCTAGAAGCCCCAAAACAGTAAAACGATAGCTAGATCAACAGAAATGACAAAATAAGGACTGTTAAGGCTGAACACGCGCGAGTTCAAACTTTTAAAAGCTCAAAATCATCAAAATGACAAGAGAAAACCAAAAGTGACAATGCACAAAGCTATTAAGGTTGAATCCGCGTGAGTACAAGCTAAACTCATAGGAGTTCAAACTTCTAAAAGCATGGTAGTGCCAAAACAATTGCATTTTATTTAAATCCGAAGGGGTAGTTTGAACCCACGCATGTTCAACTTATAAAAGGGAAAGCAAATGGGTTTTGTACCCTAAATCACAAAAAGAGATGAAATAAGATATAAGAAGCACCAAATATGAAATAAAATTAAATTTGGCCCTCAAGTAATGGGTTTCAGTTTAAAATAAAAAAGATGCTTTGAAATAAAAGAAAATGAGTGTAAAACCTTTGAAAACACTTTTTAGGATCTTTTAGGGAGTGAATGGAGTCGGGTTTTTATGCTTTTTGTGTATGGAGAAGGAGGAGTGTAGACAAAAATTGAGGGTAGGGTATTTAGTGTATATGGGTATGTGGGGGTATGAAGATTGGAGAGTGGTTGGAGAGTGGTTAGAGAGTGTGTGTGTTGAAAAGGAAGTAGAGATGTGTTTATATAGGTTTTTGGGCTTTGAAATGAAGGGTTGAGATGTGTTTTAGGGTTAGAGATTGAAGGGCCAGGATGGCGCCATGTCACTTGATAAATTTTGACTTGAAATGACATGACATAAAGTTGAAAAGGCCCTGCCCTAGCTTGAATGCGTGCTAGCTTAGCCTGAGCTCGCACGAGGTCAGCCTGGCAGCTTTTGCTAAAGTGTGATTTTTCGGGTTCTAGATCTTTAGGATTGATCCTTGAAGCTGTTTGTATAGGTTTAACACACGTTATTCAAGAGCATTCCACCAACTAAAATGTCATCATTGGGCTTATAGAAATTTTAATTTGAAAAAATTTGGTGCTAACATAAGGCTAACACTCAAATCTTTACAAGCATTTTATGGCTCATACTTGAACCTATACAAAGAGAGTTTAATGTAGAAAGATGAGAAATCACTTTGGGAGAGTTTGGGCACTTAAAAGATTGAACAACCATTGTCTGAGACTTTAAGAGGGGTATTTATACATATAACAACCTTTTAGAGATGTTACAAATAGCCCACACTTCATTAAATACAAAGTTAAGATGATTTGGCAAAAGTAGATTTCTGCCAGAGAAATGCTCTCGCGCTTTAAAAGCACCCAATACTTTTTGAATATAGTCGTTAGAACTCCAAAGGCCCTTGATACGTGGTGTACCTTTATCGACTAATGGCATAATGGTCACTAACTTAGTGATGAGCGTAAAATACACACATCTAAGTGGGATTTTTAAGATTGATTTTATGGACATTTCGATGTGAATTGGTCCCAACACTCACCCTATGCGTCTGTTTGTGTGCATTAGGTTCAAAAGAAGTCAAAGAATGATAAAGGGAAGAATTGGAGAATAATTGGACGTCAAAGCTGCCAAAACAAGCTAAGTATGCGCATGAGAAAGCTGAACATGGCCGTGTTGGTTTCAACACTGGCCGTGTTCCCAACACGGGCACCAACACGGCCGTATTGGGTGCATCAAACATCAAAGAAAAAGAAGTTTTTAGGGAGCACGGCCACAGAGAGTAACACGGGCATAAACACCAGCCCGTGTTGGGAACACAGGCATCAACACGGCCGTGTTGGCGGCGACAGGGGGAATTAATTAAAAAGAAAGAAGAGAGGAAAGTAAGAAGGAGAGAGGGGGAGAACGTCCCAAACCCTAATATTTCTCTCTCTATGGGTTTTCTGAGCTGGAACCAAGGAAAAATTTAGATCAAGGTTTCACTCGGATTCCCTTCAAAGATTGAAGATTGGGCGAGGTCCGTTGATTAGTTTTCAAATCGAGCAAGAGAAACAGAAATCGATTCAATTCGAGCAAGAGGAATTGGGACTGTTTACTCTCATCCAAGGGTATAATCGGGTTTCCCTACCTTTACTCATTGTTGTAATTGAATTCTTGTGGATTTTGATAATGAACATGATTAGCTAGATTGATTAAATCCACTGGGATTTCTTTACTATGTTGGCTTAGTATTATATTATTGGATTGCTTGGGTTAGTTTTGTATTCTTCTTGCTTTTAGTATTAATAAGTTAATGCATTATTCATGAGACGTTGTGAATTGTGTGTTTAGATTGCTTTGTGTGATTGAGAAGTCCATTTGGCAATTGGAATTTTGAATAGCAAGAACTGGTTAATAATCACTTAGAGATAAGGATAATTAACTAGCCGGATTAAGAATTAACAAAGCTTAATAGAGGCGTATTAAAGCTTAATGCTAATTTAAGAATCAAACGTTAGAAAGAGATTCCAACTTTAGGTTATTAGATTTAGGAATTCGGTTATCGAGAGAGAGAAACCGAATTCGGTTAAGAATTCATCCACGGGTAGCATAATTAGACTCACCAATCCTTTATCATTTGTTTGATTGCCAACTAGTTTAGGTTCCCTTTGGGTTTGCTTTCTTGTCTTGGTTATTTTAGTTATCAATTACTCCTGCATCTCCCTTAGAACTTAGCTTGTAGCTATTAGTTACTTTAGAAATTATTCATCACTCATTTTAGGTTAATATAACAAAGAACAAAGGAGTAACTCTGGGCTTTCACTTTCCCGAGGAATACGACCTTGATACTCGCCATTAGTGCTAGACTGCATCGATAGGTACACTGCCTTAGATTGTAGCTAATACAATTAGCAACCATCAAGTTTTTGGCGCTGTTGCCGGGGAATGTTTGAAAACTAGAGTGAAATTTGCTATTTGTTAATTTAGCCATTTTTTTTTATTTATATTTACTTCTGTTTTGTTTGTACATATTCATTTAGTTAAGTTTATGATTCAGATAGTGGATGATAAGGAGGTTCAATGCTAAACTCTTTGTATGACACGCTGGAAAATGGGATCAGGAACCAAGACAATGCTAAAAATTGGGATACCCGTGCATTTTTAGAAGCTCGAGTGGAATCGTTTTGCAGGGCTACCGATCAACTCTCCACTCCTATCCTTTCAACTCAAGTGTTTTGTGAATTTTGTTGTGGTTTACATTTGAGTAATGATTGTCCATTATATAGTGATGTTGCTCATTATCCTTATAACTATGAACAGGTGAATTATACGGGAAGTTGGCCAAATGACTCATATGGAAGCACCTACAATCAAGAGTTGAGTATTCATTCACCCTTTGGATGGAGCTTAGATAGCCAAGAACCACCAGAATTTCAGCAGCCTAATCTTGCACCATCAACTCAAGGTGAAGAGTTAGTGTCAGAGAAGCTGATGACGAGGTTTATTGCAAGTCTTGAGGATAGATTCCAACAAACAGATAGGATACTTGAACATCAACTAGCCTCGATTAAGAACATAGAGCATCAAGTAGGCTTAATCTTCAAGTTACTAGCTAAAGAGCAATTGGGAACTCCATCAAACGCTACTGAATCAGAGGAACATTTGAGCGCCATCACTTTACGTTCAGGTGAGAATTTTTCTGGTTTATCTACTATGCTTGACGATGATGCTTCTGTGCAAGACAATTTCTTGAACATAGAGATGGAACCAGAAAAGGAAAAGGCAAACATGATTCCTCTGAAAGACTATCAGCGGGAATATCTGATTGATGATCTTTGAGTTGCGATTAGAGGAATTTTTGGTGGATTTTCCACAAGTCCCTTTGATGATGGAAGATGAGCACGAGTTATCCAATGAAGAAGTCTTGGAGGAGCTCGAGTTTCTTCTAGTAAGTGAACCAAGACAAGGACTAGAGAAAACCATTGACGTTCCTGAAGAAATTGCCCAACCATCGATCCTTCCAATTAGTGAAACTTCAGCTTTCAAATTGGAAGAGCCCCTAGAGCATCATGACTACGTGCAATTATACGAGGAGCGAGTTTTGCCCATCATACTGGCAGCTTGCTTGATAGTCGGGAAGAGGAAATTGACGATTATCCCTCTAAGTGGATACTTGAAGACATTTCCTTGGAAGAATGATGGATGGTCGTCGATCACGCCCGTTTGCTTTTCACTATGAGTCCAGCTAAGAAGACTCATCATATCAAAAAGAAGCGCTTTTGGGAGGCACCCCAATTTTTATCTTTAATCTCTAATATTTTAACCTTTTATTTTGAATCATTTTATTAGTTTAGTTTTCATATTTTATTTAATTTTTGTTTCAGTTTCGATTTGAATTCTTCATTTTATTATTTGCAGCCACTCATCTACCACAGACTAGCCAACACCTTGATATCCCTGACGATGCACCTCTTTTCACTCCGGAGCCATAGTCAGGGCAGTATTAGCTCTTTCTCCTTTTTCATTTCTTATATTTTGTACACTGGGGACAGTGTGTCCTTCAAGTGTGGGGTGCGTGATATTTATCCCATCTCAGTTATTTGTTTATTCTTTGTGCAATTTCTTATAAAGTTTTGAAAATTTTTCACTTTGTTTCGATGCTCTTACTATTGACTTGCTTTTGAAATCCTATTTATGTCCATGTGATGGGGTAAAAATGATAGTGTTGAGTTTTACGGAAGAATGTAAGATAAGTAGTTTGAGTTTTGCACTAAGTTGATTTGGTTTATTTAATTCTGTTTTGATGGTTTTTGTTTGGAACCTACTCAAAAGCACACTTGTGAGAAATTGAGCCTAAATTGTAAGCATACACTTTATATGCTTGTATTTATTTCTTGTTGAGAGTGCCAATTCACATCTTTCTTGTTAGAATTTGCTCGGTAATGCTTATGAGGGCCACAAGGAGAGTTTAACACTTTGGTATGATAGAGGCACTTAGGTTTTTCATTCTAGCCAAATAGCCTTCATTCGTTTATTGATTCTGTAGATAACCCCTTCTTTCACCATTTTTTTATCATATTCCATTACCACTTAGTTTTATTCTGCTTTGGGTTATGATTTTGCATATGAGTTGTTTCTATTGGGGATCTTTGTCTTGGGAACAGTGTGGAATATTATAGCAGCTTTCTTCAATCCAAAAGAAATTCACTCTATTATGTGAATGTTCTTCCCTTATGAAAAAAAAAGAAAAAAATAATAAGAAGAAGAATAAGAGGGAAGGGTGATGAAAAGAGAGAAAGTAAGTGAGCTAAACATTTTGACTTAATTCCTATTTCCCACCTTGGACTACTATCCATTGCTTACCCCTTGTGATCATTGTGGCTTGTGTGCAGGTCATGTATTTCATTGTAGAACACCATAGGTTCAACTCTGACTAAATTTACCTACCCCTACCTAATCCCTATTACAACCCTTATAAAGACCTCTTAACATGGTTGTTGACTCTCCATAAGTGGTAGGAGTAGGATTTAAGAGCAAGCATATAGTAAGTAAGGCAGTAGTTGATGCATTGAGCGATTAAACACCACCCTTTAAACACTTTGAGTGATTTAGAGTGAATCTGTTGAGGAGTTGGTTCTGAATAATTTTGTTGAGACAGTATTTTGCGAATTATTTGCATCTTGGTTGTGATACTTGAATTGATTGCTTCGTTTCTTTTTGTTTGACTTACGCTTGTTAAGGATATGTGCATGAGCTCTCTAGCTTGATTGTCAGTTTAAGTGTTGTTCCTTAGTGGTTTATTTTCCTTATTTTACTTTTGATTGCTTGAGGATAAGCAATGAGCTAAGTGTGGGGTTATTTGATGTGCGTAAAATACACACATCTAAATGGGATTTTTAAGATTGATTTTATGGACATTTGGATGTGAATTGGTCCCAACACTCACCCTATGCGTCTGTTTGTGTGCATTAGGTTCAAAAGAAGTCAAAGAATGATAAAGAGAAGAATTGGAGCATAATTGGACGTCAATGCTGCCGAAACAAGCTAAGTATGCGTATGAGGAAGCTGAACAGGGCCGTGTTGGTTTCAACACTGGCCGTGTTCCCAACACGGGCACCAACACGGCCGTGTTGGGTGCGTCAAACGTCAAAGAAAAAGAAGATTTTAGGGAGCACGGCCACAGAGAGTAACACAGGCATAAACACTAGCCCGTGTTGGGAACATGGGCATCAACACAGCCGTGTTGGCGGTGACAGAAGGAATTAATTAAAAGAAAGAAGAGAAGAAAGAAAGAAGGAGAGCGGGGGAGAACGTCCCAAACCCTAATATTTCTCTCTCTAAGGGTTTTCTGAGCTGGAACCAAGGGAAAAGGAGACTTGGATCTAGGTTTCAATCGGATTCCCTTCAGAGATTCAAGATTGGGCAAGGTTCGTTGATTGGTTTTCAAATCGAGCAAGAGGAACAAGAATCGATTCAATTCGAGCAAGAGGAATTGGGTTAGTTTTGTATTCTTCTTGCTTTCAGTATTAATAAGTTAATGCATTATTCATGAGACGTTGTAAATTGTGTGTTTAGATTGCTTTGTGTGATTGAAAAGTCCATTTGGCAATTGAAATTTTGAATAGCAAGAACTGGTTAATAATCACTTAGAGATAAGGATAATTAACTAGCCGGATTAAGAATTAACAAAGCTTAATAGAGGCGGATTAAAGTTTAATGCTAATTTAAGAATCAATCGTTAGGAAGAGATTTCAACTTTAGGTTATTAGATTTAGGAATTGGGTTATCTCGAGAAAGAAACCGAATTCGGTTAAGAATTCATCCACGGGTAGCATAATTAGACTCACCAATCCTTTATCATTTGTTTGATTGCCAACTAGTTTAGGTTCCCTTTGGGTTTGCTTTCTTGTCTTGGTTATTTTAGTTATCAATTACTCCTGCATCTCCCTTAGAACTTAGCTTATAGCTATTAGTTACTTTAGAAATTATTCATCACTCATTTTAGGTTAATATAATAAAGAACAAAGGAGTAACTTTGGGCTTTCACTTTCCCGAGGAATATGACCTTGATACTCGCCATTAGTGCTAGACTACATCGATAGGTACACTATCTTAGATTGTAGCTAACACAATTAGCAACCTCACTTAGCATTAATGCAAATGCCGCCCCCCGTGCTGGAGAAGCGTGAACGGGTTGTCGAAGCCCTTCAAAATAAATTATTGAGTTTTCTAAACTAACTTATAGAAATAGTGAAACCAGGTCGAATCCCAAGGGAACCAATGTGAATAGCTTCTCAAAGTTAAATAATAAAAATAGGGGGTTTTAAATGATTGAACTAAAATTATAAATAAATAAGAAAATAATAACAACTGAATATTAAAGTAAATAAAAAGTCAATCTTACCAAACTTCCAATTCAAGAGTGCAAATTCCATCCAATTGTAATTCTGATCATAGACTTAAATATCAATTTTTCTATTCAAGTACTTAGTTTACTTATTCAGAAAAGCTACAACAAGTATAAATTCTCCTAATATAATTGACTCAAACCCAACATCCAAATCAAAACTTATCATTAGTCAAATGGGCACGGTAGCGTTCCATATCAACTCAATGATAGTATTAAGAATAATGAGAATGACTAAACCAACATTAATTAATCGAGATAGCTGCAATTGAATTAATCTTATTCCTTTATTTCCCTAGAGCCTATCATGCAAGCTATATAATTCGGAAAGGCTGCAATCACACACACATGAGCCAACTCCTTGCTACTTGTGTCAATTGTTCATGACAATTACAGATCACAAACTCAAGGATATCAATAGAAAAATTAATATTAAATTGAGTCGTCAGTTTAATAAATATAAAAAATTCATAAACAATAGTGGAGCAAAAATTCACAAGAGTTGTAAGGAATAGAAGAAGAAAAATAATAATATATCAAAGCTATCTCTTCCCCCCTTTTGTAAAACTATCCTCCTTATATAGGAAGTCAAACTTAAACCCTAATAAGATAATCCCTATCCAAAAAGAAACAAACTTGCTATATAATCTTAATCTTATAAGGAAGGCTAAGATAAAAGAGAATCTAAACAAATAAAATTCTAAATAATATAGGAGACAGTTTTCCTTATTCAACACTTCCAAAATAAAGGAAATAACATAAAAGTGGGTCCACCATGAATTTAACTAAAAAATTCAAAATTCTCTTCAACAGATTCCAGCAGCTCATAGATTGTAGGGCCTGGTCAGGCTTTGTTGAAAATGACCTTTTGCATAAAGTTTTACTCTTCCTCTAAAAGACTTAATTTTTGACAAGTGATGCTTTAAAACATGTCATTAAGCTGAATTCCACTCAATCCTAATTTCCACAATTAAGCACCATATACAATCAAAATATAAGGGAATCAAACATAATAAGTATAATTATTTATGATCTATCAAAGAGCCCTCGCAGTTCCTTGAAGAGCGCCTAGAAGTGAGATCATGCTTGAGCTCGCGCTACTCTCTGCCATATTTTGTCTTTCTCTTCAATGGGAGGTGCCCTTGTGCTTCACAAGAAGAAAACTCTTGACCACCATGTGTCAATGCCTTACTAGGAGGCTTCTAGGTGACTTTGAGAAAAGCGCTCTCGCACTTTTGAAAAGCGCCCTCGTGCTTTTAAAGCGTCCGGGTGCTTTTGCAACTTCAGCAATGCTATTTGATTTTCTCTGAGACCTTTTGTCCAATGCTTAAGCTACTTTACACTATATAATAGACAATCAAAATATGAAATTAGCAATACCTCAATTTGATTGTCAAGATCAAAATCAAGGGTTTCCAAAGTCATGAAAGGACTTAGGCTAATATAAGGTATTTAAATGCAAGAAAAATAAAACAAAAAGTACTTCGCTATCACAAAAAAATCATATTCTTCTATGTACAAACACACCTATCCACAAGGTCTATAAAGTATGTGATAATACATGACCTCCTAATGTACAGTTAAAGAATATTCATAAAATATTTAAAATATGTTTCATGAATATTATAGTATATATTAACTTATAAAATGTTTTAATATTATTGATAACCAAGTATCACAAGTCAATTCGTCATGCCCGAGAAAAATGGAGTTGACCAAGTTCATATTCCACTAAAATTATATATTAATTTAGAAAATGTCTCATGATTGGACTCTAGTTGAGGGGTCCGACCCGACCTAGGATTCTAGTGACAGTTAAGAGAAAGATCATACCATCATCCCAGCCTTGGAGAAGAAATCTTTTTGACAACAACCCCACACCTAAGCAGATCTTTAGTGGAAATTATATGTAGAGATGTCTTGTGAGCAATCGAGATCACTATAGGTCTAGGGTCTGCTCTCCGTACTAGACACATTTCAAAATGAGCAGTTTAATTGAAGGCCTTAGGGGATTACAAATGGCCTTAAGACCAATTGGAGAAGGAGTCGCTACCTAATGATATCGGGGCAGGTTCTAGAGTGAGGATGATGGCTTTATACCCCTCGCGGAGAGCCCAAGTTTTTTCCTCCTTAAAATTAGAGATTCTAAGTTCAAAAAGTTAGGAACGGATAGGGAAGGTTTATGAAAGCACCCCTATCCACCTAGGCGGTGAAGCTTAGCCTCTACTAAAGCATACGAGCCTTTGCCTATCCTAATAACATTGTCTTAGCCTATTCTTTACCTTATATTCTTTTTGCACATCAACCCTTTTTCATCTTATTAGCATGAGAGGTGAGGAACTGAGAGACTAGCCTAAGGAGGAGGTACTTTGGTACTTTAACTAGTCCTAGATGGGAGGCACATTAGTACACTTGCTAGTCCTAATCGGGAGGCACTTTGGTGCCTTAGGTTATATCTTGACATGCCATACTGTCCACATCACTTGCATATTTTATTAACCCTAATATAGATGTCGGATTCATTTTAGCCTTAGCATTTGAGGTGAACACATGTGAGATGCGAGAGCCTACTTTGGTAAGCTTTAATTTCATTATCTTTGCATGTAGGATGATCAAATAATTACTGAGTCTAATTGTATCCATTTATTTACGTCCGAGGTAATATCCTAAGCAATAATTAAACATATACAAAAAGGGATTAAGAAATTTCGGAATTAACTAGGGGATCTACTAATAAAAATGGCCTTAGTGGCCTTAATACAAATTAGTAAATAATAATAATAAAATAATTGATCCTCCTCAGGTGGTAGGCCTCCAGAAACTGCCTACTCTGTATATCGGGTTAGTGATTCAATCATGAAAAAAGTAATAGGATATATATGATGAATTAAAGTGTGCAAAAGGAGAAGCAAAATTAAAATGGGACGAAATTAAAATAAGATAAGGAATTAAATAACATAAAGAAGCGTATAAAATGTTGTTCTATCTTCATCATGGAGGTTGACCTCGCACGCATATGGAGTGAACTTGTACGAGGTTAGTCCCCTCAGGACTCAGGAGGCTCACAATGTTGTTTGGGACACTACTCTTTTAGCTTTTGAAAGAGAGAAACTGAGCTCACGCAAGCACAGATTCACCTCACACGAGGTCAACTTCAAAACCCAAATAATAAGAAGTAGGTGTCGTTTCGCTCAAAAACTATCGTCTGGGTCCATATGATAGGTGAGCTCGCGCGTGGTTAGCCTATCCTCGTGCTAGCTTATCTTTGTGGGGGCTTAAGAATTTTAGGCTCTCATTTCTTTCTCTTTTGTTGAGTTTAATATATATATAAATTTCTTCAAAAGGCTTTGAAATCTGAATATCTCTTTCTTCAGTTTTGATAGTAAAATCAGTATTTTCCAATCATCAATATGCTTTGAGGGGCTTTCTGTACAGAATCCTTCCTCAATAGTCAAAATGCTTTGAAAATTTTGTTTTTCTATATACTCATTGGATTTGAAAAGTTTCATTTGTGACAAAACTATCTCTTGAGAGTTGGGCTTTGAAATACTTTTAGAGCTTTGAGATAGGTTTTGAGGGAAAATTTCTATCTCAGATTTTGAAAAAGGGATAGAAAGTATACTTTTACCCTTGTTGGAAGAGGAGGATGACTTTGGAGAGTCTTCGGGTTGAAGTTGTATCAATTGCTTTGAATATTCTTCGACCCTTTTCAGGAATTCAGGATCTTGTTGTGCAAGCCACTCCTGAATTTGCAATTGTTGTTGGGCCAGATCGACCTTGCTTCTATCAATTTCTTCCTGGATGATTTTCGTCCAGGTTCTGATGGGCTTTGAAGAAGAAGGCAAAATTTCCTTCTTTGGACTTTGGATGGGCTTTGAAGAAGAAGGCAAAATTTCCTTCTTTGGATGGGCTTTGAACTTGCTGTCGACTTTTCTTCTTTTGCTTTTGATTTTCTTGGCATTTTCACTCCTATTTTTGAAGAAACTCTCTGGTTAGAAAGTCTGGAATTGAATTCGAATCTCCTCTTATGTATTCGATTTCAAAGTCAAAAACAGAAAGAATGGCTTGCCATCTGGCAAAAATTTATTTTGAAGCTATGTTTTGAACATCTTTTTGTAAAACTTCTTTAGCAGATTTACAATCAATCCTTAGAAGAAATTTTTGGTTTAAAAGATCGCTTTGAAATTTCGAAATGCACAAAACTATCGAAAGAATTTCTTTTTTGATAGTTGAATAGTTTTTTTGTGTATCATTCCAGTGTGCAGAAGTAAACTGGACAATACATTCTTTATTTTTTTGGACTTGCTTAAGAATCCAACCATATCCTAGATTTGATGCATCAGTGCGATGAATCCAATGATTCAGAAATTACTTGCTATAAATGTGGCAAGAAGGGCCATACTTCAAAGTATTGCAAGTTTTCCAAAAAACTCCATGAGCTCCAAATATAAGATGAAGTTTTAAGCAAAATTTCAGCTCTTCTTGTTGATTCCTCTGAATCAGAATTTTTGAATAGTGAGGAAGAGTTTCAAATTGATGAAATCAAAACCTCATCCGATTATTCTGAATCAGATTCTAAAGGTATTTCAAAGAATATTAATATGCTCACTAGGCAACAAGAAGCTCTTCTTGAACCCGTCAAGCATATTAATGACCCCTAAATCCAAAAACAAGTTTTGAAAGAAATCTTAAACACTGAGACCCTTGTCCCCTCTTCTAGTAAGAATACTTATGATCTTACTATGATCTTGGATAAAGGGAAAAAGCTAAAAAACACTCTTCCTACCGTTCAAGAACTTCAGAAAGAAATCAAAGCAATCAAAACTGAGCTCAAAGATTTGAAAGAAAAACAACAAAATGATTCTGTTTTACTCCAAAGCCTGATTCTCAAACAAAATAGTGATTCTGATTCTGAAGAAGAAAATGATTTTCAAAATCTTGAGGTTTCTGAAAGTGTTCCAAAAAACTTCATTAACGTTTTAAAGGAAATTACCTCAAGAAAATATTTGATTCAAATAAAACTCATTTTCCCTGGTGATTTCCAAATAGACCCTTCTCTTTTGAAAGATAAGAATGCTGAACTCCTTAGCAATCTAACCTGTAAAAAGCTTAGTAATTTCCAAGCCTACAAAGACACCTTCCTGACTAGAGTCATACTTAGGGAAGATTCAAGCCAACCTTTCTGGAAAGAGAAATTCTTAGCTGGTTTACCTGAGATACTAGGTGAAAGAGTTAGGAATACCATAAGAGAAGCCCATAATGGTCAGATCCCTTATGATTTCCATACTTATAGTGAATTAGTGAGCCTTACCCAGAAAGAAGGATTGAAGATATGCCATGACCTTAAACTTCAAAGGCAACTCAAATGGGAAATGAAGAAGACTAGGCAAGAACTAGGTAGTTTTTGTAACCAGTTTGAGTATAATCCCATAGAGCCTTCCCCTACCTGCAAAGGAAATGCAAAGAAGATTTTTGCAAATCTTTTAAGAAAAAATATTTTTTCAAAAATAGAAGGACTCCCAAAAACAAAGAGAATTTCTACAAAAAGCCATCCTCTTCTAAATTTCCAAAACAAAATTACTATTTTCTTTGCAATAAATCTGAAACCAATCAAAAAATTTGATTTGGACTTTGTTTTGAATGCAAAATTGATAGTATCTTTCTTGAATACTGTCTTTTTCTTGTAAAAAATTCTTAGAAAATCAAAGTTTTTTAGAATGGTTTTTCTTTGAATAGAAATCTTCATGTAAAAGCTTTTTATCAATTTGAAAATCTTTTGAAATCATGTTGATCTCTGCTTCTAGATTTTGTGTTATTGCAGATGGTGATGGTGAAGAGGGGGTAGAGACGATCTCTATATCCTCATTTTCTTTCTTTGGTTCATTGTAAACGGGTCTGGGGATATTGCTTTGGTAATCAACATTCTGTAGTATGTTGTTTGTGCTTGGTATATAAGATGTTGAAAATCTGGGTTGTGTTTGAGATGGAGTTGGTTCTTTGTAAGGAGCATAAATAACAGAAGGTATTTTTTATACCCTTCCAATATCTATGGTTGATGTTAAAGAATCATCATTAGAAAATCTAGAAGAGGTTGATTTCTTGTTGAATGTAAGCTTTACTTTTCCATATGAAAACTGGGTTATATTTTTGAGATTTGTATTTGGTTCTGTTTACTTTGGTGATTCAGGTTAGGTTGCAGCTTCAAGGATCCATTCTTCTGGAAGAGTGATATCTTTCCATTGAATAGTTTTTGGAATAGTTGCGTTGGATTTGGAGAGATCTGTTTGTAGAAATAAGGTTTCTCCTTTTGGTGAATGGAGCTTGTGTTTTGAACCAAAAGCAGAAATCATGGCTTTGTAATGTATTTTGAAAATCAATGCTATCGGAATAGATCCTTCAACAATTTTGTAATTATGTGTCTTTATTTGAAGAACAATGCTCTTTAAAACATTTTTATCATTTAATGAAATTGTAATGTTTGTAAAACAATTGAAAGAAATTGGTCCTTTATTGAGGCTCAACTCGACAGTACCTAATAAAGAATCATAAAAATTTATAAACCTAGCATCTCTAAGGACTGCTAAGATGGAAGTATCTAAACCTTCTCTGGTAAGGGGCTTTATTCCTACCTGGACAAGGCCTATATGGATATACTTATAGTCTTTTTCTTTATGCTTCTGGAGGGTCTTTGGATTTAAAAGATAAATTTCTTCAAAAGGCTTTGAAATCTGAATATCTCTTTCTTCAGTTTTGATAGTAAAATCAGTTTTGAAAAGAGGAAACTTTGAATACTCATAAATTTGTTTCTTTTGAACTTTGGGTATTTCCCAATCATCAATATGCTTTGTAAAATCTTCAATAGTGATTTCTTCACTATTTACTGAACCTTTGTACCTTGAAGTCTCAGAGGTAGAAGAGTTTGAGAAAGAAGAAGATCTACAGAAAAATGGTTCTAAATTCATTTTAAAATAAACCAAAATAACTTTCTAAACAAATATGAACCAAGCAGGGGGGGTTTTTCTTTAACCTATCATGAAGGGGCTTTGCAAGACAGTTCAAATTTAAATAAAAATCCATTACATAATTGAAACTACCAAGGAATCTTTGTAATTGTATTTTTTCCAAAATTTTGTCTGAAAACATTGAAGTAAAGGCTAGAGACCTTTCAATTGGGGTGATAGTTCCCCGGGAGATATAGTAACCAAGAAATCTAATTTTTGTTTGGAATAAAGATATCTTGGATTTTGAAACCACTAAACCATTTTTCTTAACAACATAGAAAAATGTCTCCAAGTGTTTAAAATGTTGCTCTAGAGAATTTGAAAATATCAACACATCATTAATGTAGACAATGCAAAACTTTGAATAAGGATTGAAAATGTCATTCATGATTTTTTAAAATTCAGAAGGAGCATTTTTTAATCCGAAGGGCATTACATTCCATTCGTATTGGCCAAATGGAACTGTAAAAGCAGTTTTGTACTTGTCTTTTAGATGAATCTGGATTTGCCAAAATCCTGATTTCATATCAAACTTTGAAAAACTAAAAGCAGAATGAAGCTTTTGAAGAAGATCTTTTTTGTTTGGAATTGGGTATCTAATCCATTTTAGGGCTTTATTCAAAGGTTTGTAATTAATCACCAACCTAGGTGTTCCTCTTTCTATCTCACTATTTTTGTTGACATAGAAAGCTGCACATGACCAGGGGGATCTGGATTTGGTAATCAAACCTTTTTGCTCTACATCTTTTATTTCTATTCTACAATGGCTTTCTAGGGTTTCATTCATTTGGATGGGTCTTGCTTTGGTAGGGATTTGTTTATCAGAAAAATCTTTTTCATATGGTAAATCTACCATATGTTGTTTTCGTCTCCAAAAAGCATTAGGAAGATCATAACAAACTTTTCATATGGTAAATCTACCATATGTTGTTTTTGTCTCCAAAAAGCATTAGGAAGATCATAACAAACTTCATTTTCAGTCTTCTTTTGCAAATCAGAGATTTTTCTTTGAACAAAATTATTTTGCATTCGATTTTGGATCCTTTTCAAACCCATATCTTGTTTCAAGTGGAAAAGCTGGGTTTGTTTTCCTTTGATCAAAGCATTTATCTCAAAATTGTAAATTGAGTGGGCTTTAATAAGATTGAGATTTCTCTTTTTGGATTTTTCTATAAAAGGAAAAACAATCTTTGAATCTTTAGCTTTAAAAATTATACCAGCAGTAGTTACTCTGAAAGGAGTAATTAAATTGATAAAATGAGTTCCTAAAATAACTGTTTGCTGAGGATCTTTTGTAAGAATAAAAACATTTCTTAAAGCAATATTATTATTTAGAAGTGCAGCTTCAGTTTTTCCTGCAATCCTAATCTTTGAACTAGTGGTAGTGAGAAACACCTTCCTCTTATATTCAATTCCTCCTCTTGTAAGTTATATTTCTTTTATCTAAAGCTTTCATTTTAAAGCTTTTATTTCAAAGCTTGTATATTTGTTCAAAGTTTGTATTTATCAATAAAATTTATCTTCTTATCTACCATCTTTAAGATTTAACATTTAACAAGCGTATGCTCTGTGCTTGCCTCGTCTGAGGATCCTTCACACCAGAAACTTGTTGATCTGTTGATCTATCTTGGTATCAGAGCCTATTGGGTTCCGGGAAAGAAACATCATCTGTATAAAGAAGATTTTAAACCCTTCTCTTCTGAAAGATAAGAATGTTGAACTCCTTAACAATCTAACATGTAAAAAGCTTAGTAATTTCCAAGCCTACAAAGACACCTTCCTGACTAGAGTCATGCTTAGGGAAGATTCAAGCCAACCTTTCTGGAAAGAGAAATTCTTAGCTGGTTTACCTAAGATACTAGGTGAAAGAGTTAGGAATACCATAAGAGAAGCCATAATGGCCAGATCCCTTATGATTTCTACACTTATAGTGAATTAGTGAGCCTTACCTAGAAAGAAGGATTGAAGATATGCCATGACCTTAAACTTCAAAGGCAACTCAAATGGGAAATGAAGAAGACTAGGCAAGAACTAGGTAGTTTTTGTAACCAGTTTGAGTATAATCCCATAGAGCCTTCCCCTACCTGCAAAGGAAAATGCAAAGAAGATTTTTCCAAATCTTTTAAGAAAAAACGTTTTTTCAAAAATAGAAGGACTCCCAAAAACAAAGAGAATTTCTACAAAAAGCCATCCTCTTCTAAATTTCCAAAACAAAATTCCAAAAAAGATTTTAGCAAAATTACTTACTATAAATGTGGCAAGAAGGGTCATACTTCAAAGTATTGCAAGTTTTCCAAAAAACTCCATGAGCTCCAAATAGAAGATGAAATTTTAAACACTTCAAAAAACACAAAGACCATAAAGACCCCGCATATTCCACATGCACCATACAAAGAATCCTCCACCCTACAGATTGGGGAATGGATTTACACACATCAAGATCTTTCCCAACTTCCCTCCAAAGAACCTACCCATCAAGCCTAAACACTTCTTTCAACTATTGGGATTACCAACAAGCTTGGTTTAATACCTTTCTTCTTCAAAACGAAGGACAAAGCCATTCTTGGCTTTTCTACTTCGATATAAGCTCAATCCAAACTTCAAAGATCCCCTATTGGTTTAAACAATGGTGAAATTTTTATAGCAATGTTCCTGAGACCATAATTCCAGAAGTTCTACCTTTGTTTAACATTTTCAAAGCCCACTATAAACCAAACAAAATAGAAAGACGTTTTCCCCCGTTACTTCTATTTTGTTCAAACTTCTTTCTTCCCTGGGTATGTGTATGGTATTTCCATTTCAATCAAGCAGCAGATGGAGAAATCATTCTTACTCGAAAGTTCAAAGTCAAATGGTGGGATAAATTTAACCACCAAGAAAAATTATCACTAAAGTTGGTACAAAATTTTCTTTCAAAAAATAGCTTCTTGCCACCTCCAAAAGAACAGACCACTTTATATAAAGAGAATGGTTTAACCATAGCTTGTCATGTAGGATTACTAAAAGAATGACATTTATCACTTTTTTATAAATACTAATTTATAAAAAGTTATTTTTCCATCTTCTAATCTATAATAGTGATAATAACAACTTTTTAAATTTTAATTTTTACATGCACTTCTTTTATTATTATTTTCATTTATTTCATTTTCATGTAATATTTCTTGCTATATATAATAGATTTGATATATTTTTAATCTTAATTTTTCTTTATTTTCTAATTTGAGTTGCATTAATGAATTTTGTGTTCTTTATTCTTTTCTATAGTTTAATTATTCTTTTGTTCATTTCTGTTTTTGACTCATTTTAATCTATGTATACTTTTATTTTTTCTTAGTGATTTATTTAATTTTTTCTTTTTTTATTTATTTATTCATTGTAGAAAAAAGTCTAACCATTATATAATTTTATAATATTTTATAATTTCTACCTACAAACAACTTTAAAGATTAAAATAGAAAATTCTATTCAAATAAAAAGATATTAATTAAAACCATTTAAATGTTTCTTAAACAACATAAACTCTTTTCTCTCTATGCTTCTATACTTCAATTTTATTTTTTATTTTTATTTTATTTTTAATTAATGATAAATTTAGAATTTAAGTATGATTTATTATTTATTTTTATAATTCATAGATTCTAGCTTTATTTAAATTAGTTTTCAACATTCATGTAAAGAATTTATAAGTTAGATAAATGAAATCGGACTGGTCAAAAGTAACTAGAACCAACTCAGAACCATAAGATTGGTTCAAGATCAATTTCTCCTCAGCTAGAATTGGAACTATCAAATCCAACTCCTACTCATCAAAAGTAATTTGTTTTAATAATTTTTTCATTTTTTAGAACTAGAACTGTAAACCGGAACTGGCCGGCTCCATTACTAGAACATCTACTTTTATATATGCTAGGATAATCATTAAATTTATATTTGATATATAAATTAACATTAATAGAAAATATTTAACATAAATACTTATGAGTGCGACTTATTTTACAGGGCTGGCCCTAAGAGTTGCACGACCTGGTGGTTGAGGGCCTTAAGGGATTATGGATGACCTTAAGACCAATCAGAGAAGGAGTCACCACCCGATGAGATCGGGATAAGTTCAAGAGTGAGGATGACGGCTTTATACCTCTCGCAGAAAGCCTAACTTTCCCCCTCCTTAAAAACCAAAGTTTCTAGGTTCGGAAAGTTAGGTAAGAATAGGGAAGGTTTGTGAAAGCACCCCTATCCACATAGGCGATGAAGCCCAGCCTCCACTAGAGCTTTACCCTATATTCATTTTTTACATCAACCTTTTCTTTATATTCTTTAGCATGTGAGGTGAGAATTCAAGAGCCTAACCTAAAGAGGATGTATTTTGGTACCTTAACTAGTCTTAGATGGAAAGCACATTGGTGCCTTTTCTAGTCCTAATCAGGACATACTTTGGTACCTTAGATTTTATTATCTTCATATGTGAAGGGTGATTAAATCATAATATAGTTTTATTACCTAAGTCTAGGTGTCAGATTTATTTTATTTTAGCATTTGAGGTGAACACATAATATAGCGTGGGGAGCTTACGTTGGTAAGCTCAATTTATTTTAGAGTTGGCATATGAGGTGATCACATAAATGCAAGATTGATTTTAATTCTTTAAACACGTGACGTGAGGAACCTAGAAAGCAATAAGATAAGCATATAAAGAAGGGATTAGAGAGATCTGGGTGCTTTTGGAAGAATTATTACAAGCCACGGCCATAGGGCCTCAAAACAGATGAATATAAATAAAAGGTAACAAATAATAATTAGAGCGTGCGATTATAGGGAAATTAAATGGAAAAAAGTATAACATAATAGTTAAGCATGTAATTAATTAAAATTTAATAGAAATTACTTAAAACAAGGTCTGGCAGACTAAAGGAGCAATGGGTTAGACTGAGCTAGCACGAGGCTAGCCTCTAGAAACCCTGAAACAGCGAAACATCGATCAAATCAGTAAAAATGACAAAATAAGGATTATTAAGGATGAACCTGCACAAGTATAGGCTAAACCCACGCTAGTTCAAACTTCTAGAAGTCTAAAATCACCAAAACGACATGAGAATACCAAAAATGACAATGCACTAGGCTATTAAGGTTGAACCCGCATGGGTACAGGCTAAGCCCACATGAGTTCAAACTTTTAGAAGCATGGAAGTGCTAAAACAACTGTATTTTATACTAATGATTTAAATCTAAAGGGTTTGGGTTGAACCCACGTAAGTATAAGGTTGAACTCGCACATGTTCAACTTACAGAGGGGAAAACAAATGGGTTTTGCATTCCAAATCACAAAAATAAAAGAAATTAATAAAAAATGATGATGAGCAAAATTCAAACAAACTAAATATGCACCAAAGAATAAATAAAATTAGATTTGGCCCTCAAGTGATGGATTTGAATGTAAAATCAAAAGAGATGCTTTGAAATAAAAGAAAATGAATATAAACCATTTGAAAACACTTCTTAAGATCTTTTTGGGAGTGAAGGGAGTTATATTTTTTGTGTTTTATATGTATGGAGAAGAACGAGTGTAGAGAAAAAGTGAGAGTAGGCTTTTTTTTGTATGTAGTTATGTGGAGATTAGAGAGAAAAGAAAAGAAGGGCTATGATATGTTTTAGGGTTAAAAATTGGTGGGCTAGGATGGTGCCACGTCATTTAATGAATTTTTATCTTCAAATGTCATATCATAAAGCTAAAGAGGCTTTGCCATGGCCTAAATGTGCACGAGCTCAGTCTAAAATTAGGCAAGGTTAGTTTGTGAGCTTTGCTAAAGTGTGTTTTTTTAGGTCCTATGGCTTTAGGGTCGATCCTCGGGGCTTTTCTGTAGGTTTAACATACGTTATTCATTCAAAAGCATTCCACCAACTAAAATGTCTCATCATCAAGCTATTAAAAATTTTAATTTGAATTTGGTGCTAATAGTTTGCCCCTGCTTTGGAGGAGAAATTTTCAAAAAAGACAAAAAAAAATTTTATAGTAAAACACATTTTGAAAATTAGTTTGAATAAAGCATAAAGAAGCTTAGAGTTTGGGTGTCATACCTTGAATATTTATGATACGTCAGTGCAATAACATCGTTTCAAGGTGAATTAATGTAATATCGTCATCTTCTTGAGGGTGTGTTGGTGTGATACTGTCGTCCTCTTGAGAGTGTGTCGATGTGATAACGACGTCTTCTTGAGATGCTGCGATACCGACGACTTCTTAAAGGTGTGTCGGTGCAATACTGTTGTCTTCTTCAAGGTGCGTTGGTGTAATACCAGCGTCTTCTTAAGGTGCATCGATGCAATACCAACATCTTCTTAAGGTGTTTCGGTGCAATACCATCATCTTCTTGAGTTGCGTTAGTGCAATACCGATGTCTTCTTGAAGGTGCATCAGCGTAATACCGGCATCTTCTTGAGGTGTGTCGGTGCGATACTATTATCTTCTTGAAGGTGCATTGGTGAGATACTAATGTCTTTTTGAGTTGCATCGATCCATTATTGTCATCTTCTTAAGGGTGCACCAGTGCGATACGCGCTTCTTCTTGAGGTGCATCGGTGTTATACCATCGTCTGCTTAAGGGTGCTTCGGTGCCATACTATCATCTTCTTGATGATGGTTATTGATGTTCTGAGGACAATAAGCCATAGTCGAGTTGTGTGTTGTGCCTAAAAAAGACAATTGTGCCTCAAAGGGGGTGTCACGACCCACTTTGGGGGCCCGTGACCGGCACTAGGGAATGGGTAGGCTTAAGGCCACCGAAACCCGTAGTAAGCCTTACCAACCCGCAAATCCATATATACAATTAACCAAATATAAAGTAGTCATAATTATCTTGCATAATACATCATCATACTACCAACAGGAGTCAGAATAGTTATATAAATTTTAAAATTTCCTACTGCGGATACTCTAGAGTAAAAATGACAAGTATATAAGTACAAGATAATTACAAAAGTCCGAAGAAGAAGAAGTCGGACTGTCGAATGTGCGATGGCGAAGGTCTTTAACTATCACCTGAAAAAAAATTACAACTGAGACTGTCAGTCTCGAGAGTGAGATAAAATCAAATAATCCAGAGACTATTGCAGTCTTCACAGGAAATATTAATTATTCGAATCCATATATCAAACCCTGAACATAAACAGAAATCATGATGTCATCATACCATAATGAAATAAATAAGTAAATAAATAAATAAATAAAAAATATCTTTGTTTCTTTTCTATTTGGGACGAGTGGCTCGGTAGAACCCTAAACCCCAAATTCTAGTAGCCTTTCGGCTCTCTTAATCCAACAGGTCTGGCGCCCAGAGAGCAAGCTCGATCAGGTCCTTACTTCCGACTGAACACTTGAATTCCAAATAAGCCGGCTCCCGAGAGCATTGCTCGATCGGGGACCTTAACTCTAGAGAGCAAGCTCAATCAAAGGCATAAATTCATAATAACCTTATATCCATGATCATTACCGGTATGACGCGTCCTGATGTAACCCATCAAAGTGGCATGTTCTACAAGCCACATTTCCCAATTCGCAATCATCACATATAATAAATATTATTATCTGATGAACTCAACCAACACATATCGAAATAAAGATTAAAGATTTAAGGTAAAACAACGTGAAATTTGTGAGGGAAAAATAATAACGTTTATCTTATTATAACATACTAATAATAATATTTATATTACTTCAAATATTAATAATCAAGTGAAATAATTTATTTTGCGATACTAATAATCATATTATGCATGAACTTTCAAAATAGCATATTAAATCAGACTTAGCAATAGTGCAATGATTAAATGACTTTAACTCACTGATCTAACGCGTTCCGCAGTCCGCTCCTACGCCTCGGGTGGAGCTGGCGGGAAGGCTGAATTATCTAATAACAAAAGACATACAATTAATAGACATTCGAAAATTTTCCTAAACTTAGACCCTAAGGTCAATCGCCTAGAATTAAATTGGACTCGAGGATTCTACGAAATTTGACGAACCTCCCTAAATTACGGATATTTACCCCCCGTAAAAGCGGGTCCAGGACTGCCAAAAACATATCGGACATGCTTGAATTTAATAACAGGAGCCGGGCCACAAGAATCGCACTAATATTTTCCCGACTCCAAAACACCACAACCCAAACAATTTAATTTGATTTATTTTTTAAACTACCCAACACAAGCAATTAATAGCCACAATAACTTTCTAATATTATAACAAAATTTTCGAGTCTAATAAAATTATACCGAGTTAAAAATTAAAATATTCCACGCGTCGAGAAAACAGGGTCAGGGCGGTCGCGATGTCGAATTCAAATCTGGAAGCGCCTACGAAGCTCAAGTTGCGGGAGTCCGGAGTATAAGAGTTTTGGTAGGAAAGTGGCCGGAAGGCGGCGGATCGGGGCCGAAAAGTCGCTGCTCACGCGACACTTTTTAAGGCCGGCAAGGATTTTCCGACGGAGGAGGGTTGCTTCCGGGGTTTTCGGGGGTGAGGAACTCGTTTCCGATGCGGATCTCAAGAGGCGGCGGCGGCAGCCCCTTGTTCTTGACAACGCCGGAAAGGAGGAAAGGGAAGGAGGCTGCTGACGAGGGAAGGGAGGAAGGCGCTGGCGGCGGCGGCCGGGCGGTGCGGGGAAGAAGACAAATGACGGGGAGAGGGAGAAGGAAGGGAGGAAGGAAAAGGAGGAGGGGGAGGGAAAAGAGAGTTTTTTTTTTTTTTTTTATATATATAAAATTATTATTATTACAACTAAGGGTGTTACAGGGGGGACTCCCTAGGCTTGAGGTTAGCATTGCATATTGAATGAAGATAAAAAAATTATACTTGTTTAGGCGATTTCCTGATCTACACGGGCTGGAACATGTGTCCGAGTCACAAGGATTGTTAAGCATTCAAGCTTTTAGATATCTTTGGTATCCTGTGTTGATAGGTTTATTCATGTATGCATGAGTATATTATTAGGATATCCTAGAACTTGTAGTAAAGTGTAAGAAAGCATGTGGTAGAATTTTAGATAATATATGGAAATATCTTAGAAACAATTTAGTAGATCATCTAGAAAATGTATGAGAGTATTCTTAGAAAATATGTAAGAACATTTTTACTTCAGTAGGATTTGTGAAGTGCGTGAATGAGAGTTTACGTTAGAAACGTACCTGGGTCTTACTTAAGGATCTTGGTAGGAGGACACGTCATTCCATAGGCTGTTGCCAGCCTATCGGAGTAGTGGGTGTTCATTTCATCCTGGGTGAGAGATCATTTGGAGGCAACTGGCTTTCATTTATTCTTGGGCACACTTCTGAGTTTCAAGCCCAAGAATGATCCACCGCACTGATGATGTTGATGGAGAGGTGGTCCAACCCTACCCATACCTTCCTGGTTCTCTTTAGAGAGATGACCATCATGCCTCTGGACTTCATGGCTCTAATAGGGCTAGTTTGGTGGGGTTCAGTGCCCCTAGATGACAGACCTGCCTACAACCTGACCCTCATCCCTCAGTTGCTTCGCTGCTCGCCCTTTATTAAGGACAAGAAGCTGCGGTCCGGGAACTTGAAGACCTACTTGCAGCCGTTGTATGAGACAGTTGTAGCGCCATATACAAATGAAAAGGTGGATAAGTGCACTAGGGATTTCCTTATACTCCTATTTAGAGCCACCTTTTTCATAGATGCTGAGTCGACCATTCACCTTTTTCTACTTTATAGACCGTGGCCGCCTAGGTGGTATGAAGGTCGGTAGCTTTGCCTACTTACTATTGATGAGTTCTTTAGGGTGATGTTGTTATTTGCTTATTATTTTCTATGAGCTATTGCTGATCTTGCTTATTGTATTTCCTTTGCAGATCTAAGCACATGAATACGATTGTTGAGGATCGCTGCTCCAGTAGGCGTTAGCGAATACCCATTTTTGGATCGCTGGGCGGACTCGCGATTGGAATCTGAAAGTTCCTAGTATTGGAAATTGATATTAAAACATAGAGAAAGTCACAATAGAAGCAATTTAAAAATTTTTCTCAATTCTCATCAAAGATCTCATTGATTAAGATAGTCATAACAAACAAAATAAGCAAAAGATGGAAAAGGTTTACAAAGGGAGTTTTTTGGCCAATCCCAGAAGTGCTTCTTTCTTCGTTGATTCTTGATTCTTCAAGAATATTTGATGCACTTTAAAGCTACTCAAATGACTAGTCTCTTTTGGTGATCCACACAAGCTTCTAAGCAAAGATCTCATTAAATCACTTTTAGGATATTTAGAAGAGATGTTGGAGATTAAATACTAGTTCCAAGCATAGGAATGATTCAACTAATCTTATTGATTGATTCACCTAGGGTTTACTTCTCAAGAAATATTTTTCTCTCTTAGATATGCAACCATCATTCAACCTTCACCCTCGCCACCCCATATGTATCTCTTTCCATATATATGGCCTTTAATCAAAGTCCTTAAAGGTTTAGGATTTCTACAAAACCCTAACTTAACTTAAGTTGGGCTTTGTTATCCTAAATGGACTTTAATTAATATAAGAACTAATCCATGGGTAAAAAACCCATCATAGGCCGAATCCCATAGGCCCAATAGCTCTTAATTAATTAAATCTTAATTAAGCCCAATGCTTAAAGCCTCATTTAAATCCTTATTTAAAGCCTATTTGTGTGTGACCCAAAAGGTTTCTAGCATGTTGGTAATGAATATGGATTATGAATTAAACTCATTTAATTCAATGTTAATTCTCTAATGTAACTTAATCCATATTCATAGATCAAGATTAGCATCTAGCAATGCATCATGACCACCCAGATGTGTAGGAATGATTAAAGTGCTTTAATCAACCTTTGTAGTGAACAATCTTATAATGTAATTCAATCCTTTCATTGTACTTTTATCCCAATTGATTCATAGAGCATGGATGCAAGTGTCAACTCTATAATTGAACCAATCATACTTGTTCTTGATAATTGCATATAACATTTTGAGTAAGATCTATGAAACACTTTTCATAATCTTCATTCAAACAACCTTGGTCAAGGATTTCCATGTTAAAGTATATCAAGAATTATCAGGATAAGGTCCCATGATATATTACCTTGGGCAATGACTTCTTTATTAATAACTTATTATGTCCAAATGACTCTTACTATGCCTAATAACTATCCCTTGATCGCTCCATGGATAGGAGAGTAGAAGATAGTATCAAAGTATAGTAATCCTCATGTAAGATAATACAC
Source organism: Ricinus communis (assembly GCF_019578655.1). Taxonomy (NCBI): domain Eukaryota; kingdom Viridiplantae; phylum Streptophyta; class Magnoliopsida; order Malpighiales; family Euphorbiaceae; genus Ricinus; species Ricinus communis. The sequence goes on along the minus strand of NC_063257.1, from coordinate 26,462,600 downwards.
TATTATCTAAAGTCTAATCATCACATCTTACATGATTGTCACAAGAGTATTGTCTATAGAAACTTGGAGTAAATTCCATATGGACTACCCAGTAGAGTCATGTTCAATGAACTTGAACTTGTAACAAGTACCCATATGCTTATTTCACAATCCCGATTTCTTACCCTTATGAGACAGATTGCTTACTTCATAAGTAAATGATAACACATTATGGTAGTCTCGAACGTTTGATCAACAACCAATTATCAATATCTAATTCTTGATGAAGCATCGACTATGAACACAGTTTAGGAATGTATGTAATGGGAACCTTGTCATTATAAACTCGTTTTATAATTTCTCTTACTTTTATGTTTACATTCTATGGTATTCATCTCTAACAGTTTGGATTATTCCTTGATAATACCTGACTAATCGTATCATCAGAGTCGAACAATGCCTTCAGTATGATTGTATGCCATCAATTGTGATGTATAAATTAGCATAGATCATCTGACAACTCTTTGTCTTTAGGGCATACTCTAATAATTTTCCACTTGCATTTAAGCACAATTAAAGCCAATCATCATGGTATCCAATACCGAACCCTTTCTTATGATGATCATGTTCTTGCTAGGTCAAATGGCTTTGTTAGAGGATCAACTTTATTATCCTCGATGGGTATTTATTTTATCTTTATATCTTATTAATAAGTCATTTATTGGTAATGTTCTAATATAATATTTTGGATCACATATGAAACATTGGTTCTTTGAAAATGGCTCTATTGTCTATTTAACTTTTTAGATCAATAATACTTAAGAACCACACCATATTCTTAAAAAAAATATTAAAGATCCAAATATCTTTCATATATTGTCTCAAATATAATGAGATGTATTGAGGTCAAGTTGTAAGAATGACCTTTTTGTAGTTCTTTCTAGAAGTCATGCTTTCCTTTTAAAAATGAAATGAATCTATCTTGTGAGTTTATTCTATGTGATTCACAATCAACATCTAGAATAACTATAAACTCTGGTACATAACATGACATATATACATAATAGAATATTATACTTTTGCATAAACATTCTATTAATAACCTCTTTCTCAATGAGTGTTTATGGCACATATTTTTGGAAAGAGATATGTTATGATACATTGCTAAGAATCTATCTTTGATTCTTTTATGTTAAACCTTTTAACATATAGGTCTATATACTCAAAGTTTAGAACATTCATGCAGTTTGAAGCACCTATGTCTATAGATCTCAATCTTAGAAAGTAAACTGCATGTTCTAACTCGTTATGGATTTATAAGGCTTGGTAGACTTATGTTAAAAAATTTCTCACTTTCCTTTTATCTATATGTCCATGACATACAATATTAGAAAACATATTATACTTGCACTAGCCCCTCCATATACATGTATTTATTCTATTTAGATTGATACTTATAATTACATCACTAATTAACCATTTGATGAAGTATATAACTTTTGGGTTTTCTTTGCTCAACCTTTGGGCGAAGATTTTTATATTAGTTTTTCTCAAAAACTCGCTTGCACCTTAATGGATCTTATCCATTTAGATAGGTCCACCATGGTCTTCACTTGGTTAAACAATATGGTATCCATAATAGAATCTTATGGCTTGATGCCAACTCTAGGAATTAATGTCAAATATTAGTTCTTGATGTAGTAGTCTCATAAAAAATGAGATATAATTACATATTTCATAAGAGATCTCCATTTCTTATAAAATGGTACTATATACTAAAACATTATGTATATTATTAGCTTAAGGATGTGCATCTTATGGTAATCACCTTCAAGCTTTGTTCTATTTTAATGTTAGTTTGTTTATCTTGATCTCTATCAAGATCTATCAAACTCCCACTTTTCAGAAAACTCTTTTTTCTCAAAAGACAACATATCCCAAATAAACACTTTTGTTTCAAGAGTATGATAGTGTTGATATCCTAAAACCCTTTTGGATATCTTATAAACTTACATTATTAGATCAAGCCTTTCATCTTTGTGTTGTTCTACCCACTGCTTATTGATAATCTAATTATGCATGTTTCTCTTAAACATCACAAACTAGTCTATATCCTATATAGACTTTATTATGATCATATTATAAATAGATTTTATTGGAGTTAATGGTTATAAGAGTATATATCCTATGAGAAGGGTTGCAACACTCTTTATTGATCTAACTATGTCTCACATAGTTAGGTTTCATCATCTTATGAAACTATATCAATTTGAGTAATTGAAAGTTATAGACATTCTAGTGATGATCCAAGTATTTCAGATCATGATTTAAACTTGATATGATACTTTATCATAACTCTTCCTAAAAGCAAGCATACATCATATGTATCGTTTAGGAATTTGGCATATGTACCTTTCTCAAAGACAACTTGATTATAATATTGATTTCATAAGATTTATAAGTTACATAACTTGTTTATGTTACTTATTTGTCTTAATATCAAAGATATAATCCTTATGCCAATTTAGGATTGTTTTAGATTTTTCACAATAGGATTTTATTTTCTTACTTTCTTACAACTTTTTGTATGACATTATAGAGATATAAAGCATTTAACTAAATAAGGCAACAATTGCCAAATCTTATTAAATGAAATAATAACAAAAATTGTTGTAGAAAAGAAATTAATAACAATTCTTAATTCTAAATAAGGAAAACAAAACTAATAACTAAACTAAAGGGCAACAATTGCCTTCAAGCTAGTTTATTCCTTTTTCTTAGAATTATAAGTTTATTCTTACTTCTTATCCTTCAAAGCAACTAGATAAACCTTGCAGTTCCTTCTCTAATGTCCTTCCTTCCCACAATGGTGACACTTTAATTTTATAGGTGCAATTTGATTGTTGGTGTTACAATAAGCTTAAAGATGATGATTGAGGATGAATTTAATTCATTCTTTATTTATTTTATTGCTCTTGAGTATTTATGTATTCTTTGCAATTTTGAGGTGACTATTTATATTAATTGAATAACTTATCAATTTAGTCTATTGCTAATCAAAATCTCATATTCATAATTGTATGAATATTTTGATAGTTGTGGCAAAAAATATAATTATATATTATGTTATGAGAATAAACAATCTAACTTAAATGAACCAAGCTTGTGTGTTTGTTAAGTAGATTTAGGTCTCTCTAATCATGTTAGTAGATAAAAATCTAAGAGCTTTTTTCAGGTTATCTATTGATTAGAGTAGTAATCAAAGAGTTTATTTTGGTTATTAATAAATTAAGAAAATATTGGCTATTGGAGCCTGTTAACGGCTATAACCAATTTACTCATGAGTTATAGTAATCTTTACCCTTGCATTAATATTCAATAGTTGAATCAAAGTTGAATTAATTCCTTCAACCAAAACTTTTTATCATATTGATTAATCTTTTATTTAATTTTCTTGTTATTTATTTATTTATTTTTAATTTTGCACACAAAACTCCATATATTATATTTTATTTTAAAGAATTCAAATTTATCAATTCTCGTGTATACAACTCTACTCACTATTATATATAAATTAATTTTTAGTAGGAATTATTTTTTTATTGGATTCGACACCCATCAATGACATTTATGTATTACTTATTTATGAGGAGAAGATTTAAAGACAAAAAGTGCAACAACAAAGAATTTGTTCCAAACAACAACTCATCTTGGTAATACTAACGACAATAATCCTATGAATGAAGTGGCGCAAGAGGATGTGGAGGCCGATTCTCAAGAGGCAAAGGTCGTGGAGGACAACATGCTTTTCAATCTAATGGTCAGTATAATGGTTCCTATTCTATATCTCCATATTATAACAACTACAATAATGATTCAATCCAATATCATAATTGCATGAGCTATAAGCACATTGCACCTCAATGTCCTTCACCTAAAAATAGGAGTATGACAAGATAATCAAATTTCTCCTCCCCAAAACCAATCTTTCATTTGGTAGCATCATCACCTAATCATGCATCAAACAACTATGCATACTTAACTTTGTGAGAAAACTTATCATTTAATTCTTGATTTAGAAAATTTGGCTCCCATTCTAATTATCATGGTTCAAATGATGTTCGTATTGCCAATGGTAAATCTCTTCTAATATCTCATATTGGTCAATCTATTTGTCATTCTTATAGTAACTCATATCTTTTAAACAATATTCTGTGAGTTCTTGGTTCATGGGCCAATTTGCTTTCAGTTAAAACCTTAATTAGTTCTAAAAATGTTTCGATTGAATTTTTTTCTAATCATTTTCTTATTAAGGATATCCCTATAAGGAGAATCATACATACAATCCAAAATGGTCCTGGTTTATGTTCAATGATGTTAAAACTAGTTGAGTCGATACAGTCTCCATAAGCCTTGATGCTTCAAGTTTCTCTCAATGGCACAATATTATGGCTCATGCAAACCTTGCAATGGTTCATCATGTTCTTCGCAAAAACAATTTACCTTTTTGTAGAAATAAAGTTTTGAATTCTTATCATTCTTGCAACGTCAGTAAGAGTCACAAATTTCCATTTAATTTGTCTAATTTTTAGGCAAATAAACCTTTTAGAATTAATATGTTCGGATTTATAAGGACCTGCTCTAGTTGATTCTATTGATGGTTGTTATTATTATGTTTTATAATGTTGGCTAGACATGACTAACAATCTATAGGCAAGTGCACATATCAAATGTAATCTAGCTACGGCAAGTATTAATGTTGTATCCTATAGGAACTAAAAAGCTATTGCTACTACGCTATTCCTATTATCTAATCGATCAAAAGGTGGTGAAGATCATTAACTAAAAATTGATTGAAAATGCAAATGAAAACTAAATTTTAACAAAGAGAATGAAAGTTTGAAAAAGAAAATAAAATGAGTTAACCTAATTGGGGATCCCTTTAGCTAACCGGCTTAGAAACAATAATTTATGAATTGATTGATTAAGAATTGCGACCTATAGATAATTTCTTAAATGAATTGGCCTTTTTCTTGAGTTAACCAATTCCTAATCCTAAAAATCTAAACTTGGAATCTCTTCTTAACAATTGATTTTAGAATAGCGTTAATCTCTAAATCACCACTAATAAGAATGTCTAGTTCTTATTCCAATAAGTTATTACACTTATCTCTAAGATGCAAATCACTTAATCACACAAGCAGTTGTCCAAACTCAATTAAATTTCTCAATTACAAAGGAGTTCTCAAATTGATTCAACAATGCAGAAGAAATAAGAGATTTTATTATACTTGAATGAAAACTACAATCTTAAATTAACAATCCAATCAATTAAGCATAAAACAAGCCTAGCATAGCTAAAGATCACTCCTAAATGGGTTTAATAAGATTAGTTACACATGTTCAGGATTAAACTAATACAAGAATCAAATACAAAGTAAACAAGAATAAAAAAGAACGTGTACACCCTTTTCTCAAATGGTGAAAATGCTATCCCCTATGTAATAACTCTGAATCCAATCTCTACGGTTCAAGATCTCCTTCTTCTTTCCTTTGAATCTTCAATCCAATCCTAAAAAATAGCTATCTGGATGATGTTTGTCTCTATCTTTCTCTTCTTGAGCGTCTGGAAGGTTGCTCTCAAAGTCTGTCTTGAATACCTTGAAAGTCTCTCTCTTTCTCAAATCCTCTTTCTTTCTTTTTCTTTTTCTTTTAAATCAGGTTTCGGGATCCAACATGGCTTGGATTTGGTCCGTGCTCACCAGCATGGCTTGGATCCATGTCGTGTCGATCTAAAATTGTACATCTAGCCTTCTTCAGCACGGCTTGGATTTGGTGCTCCTAGGCTATGTCACTCTCGGGAACCGTGTTGCAAATCGCTTCTTCTCGCCATGGGTAAGGCATTTCAGCATGTCTTCTAACCCTAACTGTGCTTCTCAGCACGAGCGTATTGGTAGGGCATGTTGAACAGTCTAATGCGCCCGATTCGTCCGTATCTTCTCGATTTTGGTCTGATTTCTCTCCAACTTTGATGATGTACCTAGAAAAACACCTGACACAAACGAAACTAAAACAGGGTGATTCTAATATAAAAATACATAATTTGCTCTAAAAAAACTCAAAATCAAGCATGCAAACATGTGTAATATCAAGGATATCAAATCACCCCACACTCAAGCTTTTGCTTATCCTCAAGCAATCAACAGTTTATATCATAAACATGCAATCAACCCTCCTTAAAATTCATGCATTGGATTATAATTAAGCAACACTCAATCTATCCCAAACTGAAACTCAACTAAAAACTAAACTAGCAATCTAAACAAGAGTAATTATCATGTTAGTGTATGAAGAAATTAAAAATAATACATTCAACATCAAATATTCAAGAAACTATATGCCTCACAAGGGATCACTCTATGCACTTAGTGTTTAAAAGGTACTTATCAATCCTTCAAAGTAATTATATTCAAGTTACTTACTATAAGCTTGTTCATAAATCCCATCTCTGCTACTGCAAAAAATCAAATTTCACAATCAAAGGGTCTTCACAAGGGTTGTAATGGGGCTTAGGTTTAGGTATGGAAATTTATAAGTGATGTATAAAATATTTTTGGACCTTTGCAATGCCATACCCACAATTTCAGCTCAAAAAGGACTAAATGCCAAACAAAGATAATTAGATTCACTATAGTTCCCAAGTCTCTAAAACAAGATGCTCAAAAAGTGAAATATTAATGAATACTCAATAAAGAACTATTCGTTTTTTTTTAAATAAGAAACAATAGAATAGAATTACTTTGGACTGAAGGGAGCATCTAAACTAAATTTTTAAAGGACTTAGTGAATTCAAAGTACAAATAAAACTAGTATTTTATCCAACAACTCAATGAATACATTGCAAAAATTCTAGAAATAGGGTAGAATCAACAAACGAAAGGCTTAACAAAGTGTGATGATAAAGCAGAATGGTAACAATGAAGAAAGTGGATAGGCTCAAACTTGGCTAACTAATGGAAAACATTCACAGGTTGGCTTTTGGCTATAATAGTGAATCCTAAGCGCCCTTATCATTTCATAACATTTGATTATTCATGTGACCTCAATAAGCATTACCGAGCAAGTCCTAGAAATAAGAAGAATACAATGCACACTCAAATAAGAAAAAAAAGGAGCATTTATGATATATGCTCAATCAGATTTAAAAAATCACAATTTAAGTGTGTACATTTGCATAAAGTGTCCAAATACCATCAATCAAATCATTATTTAATCAATTCATACACAAAACACAACAACTAATCAAATTCAAATTAACTAACTTAAAGAATGCTCAAGTAACATTGGTTTAACCCAACTATTATGATAAACTAAAAATTGCTCAATAATATTCCAAAAGTAACAAACAACAATGAGGAAAAATCACATGCTCATAATCATAACTATCAATTTTTCGAAGATAAACAAAAAGCTAATAAATATCCTAAGTATCCTAAATATATACATCATCAATAATACAATAAATCACAATAGGAAAAAAAAAGAGCTAAAAAACAACGGCTTACCCACCCCACACTTGAAGAACACACTATCTGCAGTGTGTAAAGGAGTTAAGAAGCAACATAATAAGTACAAAAAGGAAAAGAGATAAATATGAAGAAAAACTGCCCTACTCATCCTGCTGGGCTAGTGGTGGAGGTGGTGGTGCCTCGGTTGCTATTGGTGGTGGTTGTAGTGGAGGAGGTGCATCATAGGCTGCTGAAGGTGGAAAATACTCGCCAAAGTCAGCAAAGTCAAAATCATCCATCCTATTCTGCTGCAAGGCTGCCTCTATCCTGTCCCCCTAGGCCAACTGCCTCTCTAGCAAATCCAGAATCTGCCTCTATGTAGCATCAAAGTGCTGGAACTGCACTCTAGCCTCCTACTCGAACCTCTCAAACCTGTCTATGTGTTGTTGCTGCATGTTAGTGATCGGATCAAGTCTCGTAGTCAGCTCATCAATCTACATACTAGATGACCGAGGAGCTAATAAGGATGAAGGTTGGGAGGGTCTAGGAATATCTGCAGGTGTAGGGTGCTCCCTTTCCTCCTCCCAAGCTGCTCGAGCTATCGAACGAATAAGTTTGTACTCTAGCCCTAGGAGCTCTATCCTCCGGGTGACCTTCTCATATGCTGCATAATAGAGAGGCCAGTAGGGGTCATCTCACTAACAAGCGTCTACTCATCTATCAGAGCTTTTTCCAGTAGCTCCATCCACCTAGCAATCCCGTCACATAAGGTCCAAAATAGATAAAAGTCTTTTTCAGGTCCCCAGTAATAATCTTGCACTGCTTGGCTAACACATAACTTGTGTCCACCCTCTTCCTCTGATGTAGGGCCCATAAAAAAATACATTAGGCTGGGTGACCACTCCAAAACTGTCCCCTTGACCTGTCAATATATATGCTAGCAGGTAGTGAAGATATCACAGGTTATCAGAGAGGCTGGACGCCTTGAACTTGCTCGTGTAGTAAGGGTTGCCCACTTTGAGATGGTCTTCTAGGCCCTATCCAAAGAAACTCCCGGGTTGTATAATGAACCTCTAAAATATCTAAATCTATGGTTGCCTGGTCATAGAGGCCAAGTGCAACACCAAACGAGGGAATACTCACCATGCAAATATGTCCCCCTAACCGAAACGAAATGGCCTCTGGCTGGGACCAATCCCTGATCTGCGTCTGAAGGAAGAAACTAGAGGTGAACTTAAGTGTGAGCTCTCTATAAGTAATTGTTGAACCTCAGCAGCTAGGCCAACTGTCTCAATTGCCTGCTAGTCTATACAGCTTCCAAAGCCTAACTATCTGTTCTGTAGCTGCTGGTAACGAGCCTCGTGAGTGGGTATTTGAAACTGTAAAAGTCTGTATCATGCGGGAGCTGGAGGTGGAGCTAGAGCTCTAGGGGCAAGTGAGGCAGGTGCTCGAGGTGCAGGTGGTGTAGGCTGTTCAAGCGGGTCCGAACGCCTTCTCTTGGAGACACCCATCTTCCGAGGTCTCTCCCGCCGATCAGTCATAGTACCTACATGAAAATTAATCAAAACTCTTGCCAAAATAGTAATTCTAGCACGAAACAGACAACCATTACAATAACAGCAGCAGTTTAATATCAATTTAACATCACAAGCATATCTACATTATGCAATCTCAACACATTTCAGCACAGCAAAATAACAAAATGATAGAGCATAATATCACAACAGCATAACACAACATCACAGCAGCATAATGACTAATTCACCAAATCAGCTCACAATCCAGTAAGTTCAAACATTCTAAACAGCGACAATAGGGCATTTCAAAGGCAGAAAAGAAGAAATAAAAAATATGAACAATAATAATGAATAAAGCAGAATAAAGCAATAATAACAAATCAAAATTAAAAGAAAAGTAAGAAATTCAATGAAACAACGAATAAAATTCAACAAAAGTGACAAATTTAACAAAATAGGAAAATTAACAAGGAGATTGATGAAAATAAGAAACAATACTAAAAATTACAGAAATAACTAAAGCAATTAAAGAAAAGAGTAGAATCACATACCAAAATGGAGTATTAAACAAAGTTAAGGGAAGAAACTTGATTTGCTGGAAAACACTTGAAAATTGAAGGAAAGGAGGGAGAGGATATCGACCTATACACGTGAAGAGAGAAAAGAGCAAGATTTTGAACCGGTGAGATGACACTGCTTATATAGGCACTGACATCAATACGCCCATGTTCCAAGCCGTGCTGACTGACACGGTTTGGTTCTAGGCCGTGCTGAATTCTTATTTTTTTATCAACATGGTGTGGGTGCCCTCAATATAGGCATGTTACATGACACATACATGTTCATAGCTCGTGTCGCTCTCGAAAAATGTAATGAAGTCTAATTTTTCTCTCAACACGGTTTGGTTGCCCACAACACGCTCGTGTTGATAAGCACGGGTGTGCTCACGGGGCGTGCTAAACTACCAAGACCGTGCTGAAAACCAGAATTCATTCTCGGCACTTTTTCATGTGCAATCTCCTCCAGTTTTCAACAGTCAAACATCCAAGTTACCACCCACACATCTCAAAACAATAATCAAAATATCAAACATAAAACAAAAGTTGAGGTGCCTTCCAAAAGTGCTTTTTTTTCGAGTCATTTAGCTGGACTCGTTCACCACTTCCTTCATGTGCAGGGTTAACTTGCACTACAGTTGAACTACCGGGTTATGGATGTCGTCCATAAGAATCTTGGGTGAGAAATAAGTGTGGCTAATCCCTAAAGTGTCAGCATTCTTCCAAGTAAACGCCTTTTGGTACTTCTTTAGAGAGGGCAATATCATCTCCCTCACCTCGGGTGTCAAGTCTACTGCTGAAATGTCAGGCAAACTGTTGTCTTTATTTAGATATGCATGGTCGATATGCTTTAGGAGCTCTTTCAACTCAAGAACTGGTGGTTCCTCAATTGATGGCCTCAACTTCTGCACACCTACCCTGTCAATTACAACAAACTTATTATCCTCTTCACTTGGCTCATTTGTTAATAAAAATTCAAGCTGCTCCAACACTTTTTAATTTAATAGCTCATGCTCATCTTTTATTGGCAAAGTAACTTGTAAAGGGTCTTCAACCAACATTTCCTGTAACTGTGTCTCAACAACATCATCAAGTACATTAATAGAATACAGAACATCATCATAATCTAAAGACTATTTCATAGAATTATTCAAGTCAAAGGTGACAGTCTCATCCCCTACCCTAAGTTCAAGCTTTCCATCACAAACATCTATAATTGCCCTAGATGTTGCAAGGAAAGTTCTACCTAGAATCAAAGGTAAACTACTCTCACTATCCATGTCTAAGATCACAAAGTCAACAGGAAATATTAATTTATCCACCTTAACAAGCATTCTCTATAATACCCCTAGGATACTTGACTGACCTATCAGCTAGTTGTATACTTATCCTAGTAGGTTTTGTCTCTCCCAGCCCCAATTTAGCAAATAGGTTATGCAGTATTACATTAATGCTAGCTCATAAATCAATTAAAGCATTACTAATAGTTAAGTCAACTATAACACAAAGGATAGTAAAACTCCCTGGATCGTGTTTCTTTTCTGCTAACTTGTTTTGGAAAACCATCGAACATTCCTCGTTTAGCATCACGAATACCAAGTCCTCAAACTTCCTTTTGTTGCTAAGGATCTCCTTTAAGAACTTTGCATACCTAGGCATCTACGAAATACCTTCAACAAAAGGTAAGTTAATGTGCAGTTGTTTAAATACATCAAGCAATTTACTAAACTGCTGCTTGACTTGCGCTTACTTCAGCTTAGTAGGGTACAGAATTTTGGGAAAGTATTTCCTCAGTGGAATCTTCTTTGCCTCTTCCTTTTCTGGTTCCTTTGCCTTGTTATCTTCAACCTTTCTGCTTGAATCTACCTGCATCAAGATCATTATTAGAAATAGGAGAAGAACCAAAAATATAACCAAGAATATACTTACCTGACCGCAAAGTGATTGCGTTCACATGCTCTCTCGGGTTGGACTCTATATTGCTAAGCAAAGTCCCTAGCTGCCTCTCTGCCAATATCTTAGAAATCTGGCCTATTTGATTCTCCAAGTTCTGAATGGAGGCCTGTTGATTTCTAAGAGCTATGTCTGTCTGCTGAAATCTGGTATCTAAAGTGGACACAAACTTCATCATCAGCTCCTCTAAATTAGACTTTATCTCTTAAGTCTAAGGAGACTGGGGTAGGAGAACAGATTATTGCGGCTACTAATGTAGTCGCTGAAACCCTGGTGGCCCCTGGTTATTATTGTTTCTCTATCCAAAGTTCGAATGATTTCTCCAGCCTAGATTATAAGTGTTGCTATACAGTTTGTTCTGCTGCCTAGGCTGACTCCCCATATAGTCCACCTGTTCATTGTTAGATGAAGAAGAAGCAACCATACCTCCTGACATACAGTTGCTACTGAAATACGAACCACCACAAAACTCACAACTTGCTTGAGCTGCTTGGACAGGCATCTGGAGTTGATTAATTTTCTTAGATAATAACTCCATTTGAGCCGCCAAGGCTGTAGTGGCATCCAACTAGTGTATACTCCCTTGAGGTCCTGTCTTGCTCCTAGTAGTGTGCCACTGGTAATTGTTTATGGCCATCTCCTTTATCAAACTCTGGGCTTGCTCTAGTGTCTTGCTGCTCAAAGAACCACCTGCAGCTGCATCTACCAAAACCATTATAAAACGGTTGTACATGTAACCAGATTGGTAGTCCATGGTGTGGGCAGCATTGCAGTAGGTCCTTGTGCCTCTCCCAGGTGTCGTACATCTACTCATCGTCAAACTGCACAAAGGAAGATATGTCATTTCTAAGTTTAGCGATTTTAAAGGGAGGAAAGTACTTAAACAGAAATTTTTCTGCCAAAGAATCCCAAGTAGTGATAGTGTTTAGAGGTAGCGACTGTAGCCATCGCTTTGCTCTATCCCTCAAACAAAATGGAAACAAGCGGAGACGAATTGCATCGTCTGTTGTTCCATTAATCTTGAAGGTGTCATAAATCTCCAAGAAACTCACTATATGCGCATTAGGATCCTCATCTGGCAAGCCTATAAACTGAACCATTTGTTACACCATCTAAATTACATTAGGCTTTATTTTAAAATTATTGGCAGCGATATCCGGTCTCGTAATGCATGTTCGCATCCCCTCCAGCGATGGTCTCGCAAAATCATACATCATCCGGCTATTCTCATTATTATCATTAGCGTCTGCCATCTCTACTGTAATGTCTTCTGGTTCACCCTCCTCTACGGCTTTCCTAACCTGAATATCTTCCTCCTCTACATTCAATCGCATCCTCAACTACCTAAGGGATCAGTCTAATTTTGGCAGAGAGTCTACTAGATCAGGATTAGGCCTCTTGGTCATACACTACTTGAAACAACGAATAACCAACAATACAAATGAATAAAAGAATAAAATCAAGCAAAAAACAAATAAAGAACAAAGAATAAATGGCTAAATTAATAAGAACACACAGTTCACAATATTTCTCAAAATAGTTTTCCCTAGTAACGGCGCCAAAAACTTAGTACTGGCTAAACATGACTAACAATCTACAGGCAAGTGCACCTATCGAATGTAATCTAGCTATGACAAGTATCAATATATCCCACGGGAACTGAGAAGCTACTGTTATTATGCTATTCCTATTATCTAACATATCAAAAGGTGGTGAAGATCATTAACTAAAAATTGATTGAGAATGCAAATGAAAACTAAATTTTAACAAAGAGAATGAAAGTTTGAAAAAGACAATAAGATGAGTTAACCCAATTGGGGATTCCTTTAGCTAGGCGGCTTAAAAATAATAATTTATGAATTGATTGATTAAGAATTGCAATCTATGGACAATTTCTTAAATGAATTGGAATCTTTCTCGAGTTAACCAATTCCTAATCTTAAAGATCTAAAGTTGAAATTTCTTTCTAACAATTGATTTTAGAATAGCATCAATCTCTAAATCACTGCTAATGAGAATGTCTAGTTCTTATTCTAATAAGTTATTATACTTATCTCTAAGATGCAAATCACTTAATTACATTAGCAGTTGTCCAAACTCAATTGAATTTCTCAATTACAAAGGAGTTCTCAAATTGATTCAATAATGAAGAAGAAACAGTAGATTTTGTTGTACTTAAATGAAAACTATAATCTTAAATTGACAATCCAATCAATTAAGCATAAAACAAGCCTAGCATGGCTAAAGATCACCCCAAATGGGTTTAACAAGATTAGTTACACATGTTCATGATTAAACTAATACAAGAATCAAATACAAAGTAAACAAGAATCAAAAAGAACATTCCACCCTTTTCTCAAATGGTGGAAATGCTATCCCCTCTTGAATAACTCTGAACGCAATCTCTGCAGTTCAAAATCTCCTCCTTCTTTCCTTTGACTCTTTCATCCAATCCTCAAAAATAGCTAATTGGATGATGTTGAAGTGGAATTCGTCTTTTTTTTTTTCTTTTTGATCGTCTGGAAGTTTGCACTCAAAGTCTGTCTTGAATACTTTAAAATTTTCTCTCTCTCAAATCCCCTCTCTTTCTTTTTTTTTCTCTTAAATCAGGTTTCGGGATCTAACACGGCTTGGATTTGGGCCGTGTTGGCCAATCTATGCCGTGTTGATCTAGAATTGTACATCTGGCCTTCTTTAGCACGGCTTAGATTTGGGTCGTGCTGCTCAGCACGGGCATGCTCCTAGGCCGTGTCACTCTCAGAAACGGTGTTGCAAATTGATTCTTCTCGTCATAGGTAAGGCATTTCAACATGCCCTCTGAGCCTAACAATGCTCCTTAGCACGGGCGTGTTGGCAGGGCGTGTTGAACAGTCTAACGCGCCCGATTCGTCCGTTTATTCCCAATTTTGGTCTGATTTCTCTCTAACTTTAATGGTGTACCTAGAGAAACACCTGAGACACAAACAAAACTAAAACAGGGTGATTCTAATACAAAAAACACATAATTTGCTCTAAGAACAACTCAAGATCAAGCATGCAAATATGTTTAATATCAAGGATATCATTTTATTTTATGATCATTATAATAAATACTGTTAGATTTATTTTATCAAATTTAGACACCTTGTTGAAAAAATCTTTAACTATTTTATCATGTCCTTTAGACTAATTATAGGTAGGGGAAGAATATTAAGCATTGTTTGAATACAACTCATTGCAATTTATGTCCAAAAACAACATAACATAATGAATATATAGAAAACAAATGCCATCATAATGAATATGTAGAAGAAAACACCGTCATATTATTGAAATAATTTTAGCTCTACTACAACATTCTCATGTTCCAAATAAATATTGGAAGTATGCATATACTGTAGTGTACATTATTAATCGATTACCTCCTTCCAACTTAGAATCTGATTGCCCTTTTTTTATTCATTTTCATCAATCACCGAACTACTTGTCCATGTATATAATTGGTTGTTTATGTTACCCTTGGCTCATACCATATAGTGAAAAAAATAAATGGGCTCATAGGTCAAAATAATGTGCCTTCATGGGTTACAGTAAATTTTATAAAGATTATATTTGTGTTTACACCATAACTTTTATGCCGTAAATAATTAATAAGCTCAATCCAAAATTAGGCCCAAATTCTTAATAAAAGGATTTAATTAAAATAATTATTTTAACTAGTTTAATTAAAATGATGGACAATAATATTTTGCACAGCAGTTTGATTCTTCATACGGGGGAAAGGAGATTCAAATTGAAAGTTGTTTAAAACTCCTCCTATGGCAGTTTTGGGATTTAGCCTCATGGTATACATGTCATATGGACAGTTAATTACAAGCTATAGTTCTTGATGGGAGTTATGGGAATACAAGAAATAAAAAGAAGAAAAAAGAAGCAAGGGTGAGAACAAACACAACACAGATAAACTCAGACAATTTCAATCAACAAAACTCTCTGTATTTTTTATTTTTACAAAAAGAACTTTCTTTGTACTTTAAAACTCTCAAGTAATATTATTATAGTACTTTTTATTCAAGTTTATAGTCATTTATATAGCCATTAAGTAGAACATCAAACAAATTGTGGCTGAAAGGCATTTGAGATGCACAAATCGTTCTTAAAAAGAAGTCAAGGAGCACAATATTACACGGTTCGTGTACCACACACATGTGGCATGCTCGCAAATCTAAATCTAGAGCTAATATAATTTGGCACGCCCAGTGGTTCATCTATTCTACAATGGCCTCGAGAACAAGAAATAATAATGGAAAGGAACCAATGGAGCCTTAAGCAGGGTTGCTATTGATGAAGTAAAACGTGAAGGTGAAGTTTTTGTTCCTCATATGGTGGAGCAGTTAGACAAGAACATGGCACCTCAAGGCACATCTCAGTACTCTTAAGCGCTAATAATTACTGAAAAAGCCATTGGAGGTCACCTAATGCTATGTGGTTGAAAGTTCAGGTGTGGACTTAACTAATCCAGTTGTTAATCCCTTGTTAGGATTTTTATTACGTTCACAAGAAACCCATAATATGCATCTTAAAGTCCTATAGGAAATTAGTGAGAAATTAACTAGTAGTTGCCTCTAATACTCCCAAGAGTGAAAATTCAAATGCTACTACTAGAGAGAAAAATGTCCTAAAGGGACTTGGGGTGCAATTTTCTATAGAAAAGAAAGGGTTCATGGAAATAGTGTACAAATGACTAGTCTAGTGGAGCCTCAGGCTTTTTTGGCCAAGAAAAGATATGTGCCTCTACATAGGAGAAAGGATGTTAGAGTGCAAACTCCTAATGGCCACAATAACATTGGCAGGCTATACTTACCCCATCAAATTATTGCTAATACTAATGGAATTAATCAACCTACCATATATGATAAGGAAGGAGGCATAGGGGCAATCCTCCAAAAATTAATCAATGTAGGAATATGGTGAATCTGCCTTTTCAGCCTCATAGATAACCCTCATTAGATGTAGAGGCTGTTAGGGATATGGTACAAGAATTATATGGTCCTGGCCTTAGACAAATTGGCTGACCATAATTTTATAAGCCATACCCTAACAATGTGGATATTGATAATCCTTATCCTAGGGGATATAGGATCCCTGATTTCACTCTTTTTTTCTAGAGAGGATGGCCATTCTATCCTAGAGCATATTGCTAGATTTATAATTCAGTATAGGGAATTGACTAACCTAGAGAATTTTGCTAACTTTAAGTTAAGGTTGTTTCCTAATTCTTTGACAAGAACAAATTTTACATGGTATGCAACTTTGCCAAGAAACTCTATATGCACATGGCAAGAAATGGAACATCAGTTTCATATCCAATTTTTTAGGGCAAAACCAGAAGTATATATTGTAGGATTATCAAGAGTAACACAAAAGGGTGGTGAATTGGATGATGTTTATATTGCTAGATTTAAGAAAATGAGAAGCAGGTACAAAATCTATCTCTCGGAGATGAAGTTTGTAAAAATGGCTCAAAGCAGATTAATTGTTGAATTGAGGAAGAAGTTCTAGAAAATGAAAGTTATGGATCTTTAGGAGTTGGCAGTAAAAGTAATTGAATATGAAGAATTGTTAAAAGAGGAGAATCAGAAAAGTAGGGCTGCTATGAGGAGTTATGATTAAAAAATTCATAATCTTGAGATTGAAGTGTTAGTGGTAGATCTTTCAATCACTTCTATACTCGGCCATCTTTGGTAAAGAAACTTCATGAATCTTAGAAAAAATCACATGCAAGCAATGCTTCCCACAATATATTTTTTATGTCATCAAGAAAAATGATATCTTACCTTCTCAAGGAAAATTTCATTAAGTTGCCTCATGATCAAAATGTGCCAATAAAAGAGGAACTTAAAGGAAAGGATTATTACAAATATCATAATTCTCATAATCATGCTACCAACAATTTTTAGGCTCTTAAGAATTTGGTGCAAGATAGAATTAACAAGGGGATTTTGAAATTCCCAAAGAAGAAGGAAACAATGTTAATGGACGGAGATCTTTTTCCTCTTGTGGTGGCGCCTATTAATGCAGCCACTTCTGATATAAAGTCTGTTTTGAATTACAGAAAGTTAAGAAGAGAATTCGAAGGGGAAAGGAACGGAGAGATTCATAAAAAGAGAGTTGAACCAAGGGTGATTAAGCCTAGTAATGTGTTTCATAAAGTCTGGATATCAAAGAACTCTCTAGTAAGATAGGAGTTAAAGTTTGCTGAGACGTCTCCCAAAGCTGATGTGAAGAAGGCTTATTATCCTTTTAACAGTTATCATTCCCAAAAGCCTAGGTTTTTTATTCCACCAAATGTCTTGCCTAGCAATAAGTGGTACAGGGTGGAGCATAGGAAGTTTCCTTAGTTTTTAATAAGAACACAGAAAATGAGATTTCAAAGACCTGCTGAGGAACGAAGAAAGAAGGAGGCAATAAAAGGAAAGTATCAAAATAGACCTAAAAGATCAAAATTCTGTAGAAAAGCAGTAAAGGATTTAGATATGACAAGAGTAGAGGACGATGATCTTTTATTATTAATGGAAAGTTCTACAGAAAAAGCTTATAAACAACCTATAGTAGAAGGAACATTTGTGGTTGGGGGAATTCCTATCCCATATGGTTGTGCAACCCTTACACTCCCAGAAGTTTTTCAATCCCAAAATGTGAGGGATGAGGACTTCATTGAGTTAGAAAATGTCAAAAAAGGGACTCGGAGGCAAGAATTGCTTTTCGAGGATGAAGGATATTAAAGTGGGATAAATATTCAAGCTGTCAATTTAGATAAGCCAAAAATGGTAGTTTTGGAGAAACTGTCCCTTGAGATGATTGATGGGATATTTATGCAGCTACAATCTAAGGTAGTGAACCTATCGATGTAGACTAGCACTAATGGCGAGTATCAAGGTCGTATCCTCGGGAAAGGGTGAGCCTAGAACTACTCCAGCATCTTATGTTATCTAACCTTAAATAATAGTGACGAAGTTACTAATCTATGACTAAATGCAAGCTAAATGATTAGCTAAATGTCAAACAATCTGCAAAGATTTAGTGAAATAATCAAGGAAAGAAAGCAAACCCAAGGGGGAGCTAAGCTAGTCGGATTTTAGTGAAGGTAGAAATTAGATTGATTACCAATTATGATTAGCCGTGAGCAGATTCTAAATTGAATTTGAGTTCCCTCTCGAGAACACCGAATTCCTAAACCTAAGAACCTAAACGACGGAATCTCTTCCTAATGATCGATTTTAGGTTAGCCTTAAGATTAATCCACTGCTATTAAGAGTTGTTAATTCTTAATCCAGCTAGTTAATTACCCTTATCTCAAAGTGATTATTAACCAGTTCTTGTTATTCAAATTTCCAACTACTAAATGAATTTCTTAATTATAGAAAGCAATCTGAACAACAAAATTCACAACGTGTCATGAATAATGTGACATTTTATTAATATTGAAAGCAAGAAGAATACAAGCATTGATAATCAAAATCTCATAAAAATTAAGTGCAATCCAACAAACAAAGGAACTCTAGTGGGTTCAACAGCTCTAGCTACTCATGCTAACGAATAACATAAAATAAGGAACAAATATAGAAAAGAAAATTGGAAACATGCATACCCTTCTTCTTCAAGTCAGATGAACAATCCTAAATCTCCAAATCTGAATAATGAACCTCGAATTTCCTTTTGAATGCCTCCAAATCCACTCTTGATCTTCAATATGATGCTTGAACCACTGAAATCCATCCTTCAATATGTGAAATGGTCTCCCAAAGTCGAATGTCGAAGTCCGAAAAGAGGTGGCTCGCGAGTGTATATGAGATCTAAAGTCAGAAAATCGAACCCCTACAAAAGAAATCAATTTTGCCTATATAAATGTCCCAGCATGGGCGGAGTCCAGGCCGTGCTGGACCTCCGAGTCCCGAAATTTATCCTCTGCTCCCTGACCGTGCCCTCGCCGGTGCTGAGCCACCACAGGCCATGATGGAGACCGTGGTGGCCTCGGAAACCATGCCGAAAGGCCACATTTGAGGGCCAAAGGTCGATGGTTCAGCATGGCCAGAGTCCAGGTCGTGCTCAACCTTGAAACGCTGGCCTTTCTTCAATTTTGATGGATTCTGGTCCGTATTCGCACGTATCACCCTCAAATACTAATAATGTCCATCAATGATCACCTGAAACATGAAAGGAACCAAAATACAGGTGATTCTAGCATAAAACAAGATAACTATGCACAAAAATGAAAGTAATTGGGCATATAAACATGTGTAACATAATGCATATCAATGACCAAACACATTAGGCCATTATATGTAAAAGCTTATTTAAATAGGAGGCCTTTTTCAAGGGTGTTGGTTAATAAGTGGGATAACTATTCAAGCTATCAATTCCTATCTTGTATGGCTATTAACATCTTACCTTATAAGATGCTTAATGCTTTAGGCAAGACTGAGGTTTATTTAATAATGACAGATGTGACAGTGGCAGCTTTTAATGGTAAAGTGTCAAAAACATTTAGAGTTTTTCATCAGTTCCTTTTATGTTCTATGACTAGGAATTTCCATTTTCCAATGCTCTACAAGAAGCACCTAGTGTCAAGGATCCATCACCAATAACAATTTTCATACCATTGTTTATCCATATCAATTCATTAAAAGACCAACACTCACCTAGCCAAACTATCCTAGAAATACTAACATCACCACCTTCTCCCGCACAACTTTCTACACCAGCAAATACTTTACTTGTTCTAATACAATCTTTCCGTGAGCAAGCAAACACATCTCCATATCTTGCTTCACCCAGCCTACCTCTTATGGTGTATCTCT
The DNA here is from genome assembly GCF_019578655.1 of Ricinus communis. Lineage (NCBI taxonomy): Eukaryota > Viridiplantae > Streptophyta > Magnoliopsida > Malpighiales > Euphorbiaceae > Ricinus > Ricinus communis. The sequence continues at coordinate 26,442,246 of NC_063257.1, read as the reverse complement.
CTTCTCATGAAACAATACCCATACTAACCAATAAAACTCACTATATGGTAACCCAATCACAAACAGGCTCCTTCAGAAAGCAATGATGTTCAGGAACCATCATGTTACGACAAAGCTGTTAAGGATCCGAAATGGTGAGATGTAATGGTTGAGTTTAATGCAATGGATGAAAAATAAGACTTGGGTTTTGGTGCCTCCATCATCAACTAACACAAATATAGTCAGCACAAAATGGGTTTATAGAATTAAACAAAACAAAGATGGACAAATTGATCAATACAAAAGCCAAGTTAGTGGCTAAAGGATATCATTAAAGACCAGGGATAGATTTTATAAAGACTTTCAGTCCATTAGTCAAGCCAACTATAATTCGACTTGTATTATCAATGGTTATCTCATACAAATGGGAATTTAAACAACTTAATGTCTTTAATGGTTTCCTTCATGGTATATGCTAAAAAAGGAAGTTTCTATGATAACCACAAGGATTTGTTCATGCTTAATTTCCTTATGATGTATGTAAGTTATAAAAATCAATTTATTGTCTAAAGAAAGCACCAAGGTAATGGTTCAAATTGCTTACAAACAACTTAATCCCATTGGGCTTTATTAACTTAAAAATCGACAGCTCCTTGTATTTTCTTAAACAAGCTTCGATTAGAGTTTATTGCCTTATTTATTGATGTGTGCTACTTGTGTTAGCTACAATCTAAAGCAGTGTACCTATCGATGCAGTTTAGCACTAATGGCGAGTATCAAGGTCGTATTCCTTGGTGCTTCCTTTCTTTTGTGTTCTTTGTCTATCCTTTTGTTTAAATCAATTTGAATTAATCCTTACCAATCATCATTCAACTTCAACTCTTTTTACATTAAAACTTGTACTAGCCTTATATAGACCTTAGAAAATCCCAAATCTTAACTAATAAGGATTTACATCTTATCTAATATAAAGAGTACCTTACTAACTAGTTGAGCATCTTGTTTTAAGGACTTAGGAACTATAGTGAATTTAATTTTCTTTGTTTGGCATTTAGTCCTTTTTGAGCTGAAATTATGTGTCAGCGCATTGCAAAAGTCTAGAAATTATTTACACCTTACTTCCAAATCTCCATACCTAAACCTAAGCCCCATTACAACCCTTGTGAAGACCCTTTGATTATGATATTTGAATGTTTGCAGTAGCAGAAATGGGAGTTATGAGCAAGCCTATGGTGAGTAGGTTGAATACAATTGTGTTGAGGGATTGATGACTACCTCTTAAACACTAAGTGCATAGAGTGATTCTTTGTGAGGCATATTGTTTCTTGAATATTTGATGTTGAATATACTATTTAATTTCTTCATACACTAACATGATAATTACTCTTGTTTAGATTGCTAGTTTAGTTTTTGGTTGAGTTTCAATTTGGGATAGATTGAATGTTGCTTAATTGTAATCCAATGCATGAATTTTAAGGAGGGTTGGTTACAAGCTTATGATCTAAACTGTTGATTGATTGAGGACAAGCAAAAGCTTAAGTATGGGGTGATTTGATATCCTTGATATTACACATATTTGCCTGCTTGATTTTGCGTTATTTTTATAGCGATTTATGTGTTTTTGTATTAGAATCACCCTATTTCAGTTTTCTTTGTATCTCAAGTGTTTTTCTAGGCACATCATCAAATTCGGAGAGAAATCAGACTAGAATCGGGAAGAAACGAATGAATCGGGTGCATTAAACTATTCAACATGCCCGTGTTGAGGAGCACGGTCAAGGTCAGAGGGCATGCTAAAATGCCTTACCTATGGCGAAAAGAAGCGATTTGCAACACAATTTCTGAGAGTGACACAACCTAGGAGCATGTCCATGCTGAGGAGCACGACCCAAATCCAAGCCGTCCTGAAGAAAGCCAAATGTACACTTTTGGATCAACACAGCCTGGATTTGGAGTGTTCAAGGCAGACCTTAAAAGCTAACTTCCAGACGATCAAGAAGAAGAAAATAGAGACAAATTCCACTTCAACATCATCAAGATAGCTGCTCTTGAGGATTTGATCGTAGATTCAAAGGAAAGAAAAAAAGAGATTTGTACAATTTGGTACTAATGTTGGTAGGGGAGCTCAAAATGTGGTTAGCAAAGGAGGTAGGGCTCTTGGCATTAGTAGAGGCTCAGGTAGAGGTTCTAGAGCTAGTGTTAGTAGAGAGAGCGATGCATCCAAATTGACACATCCTGTTTAACACATAAATAGAGAGGCCTTCGGTACAACCTAGAGTATTTGCAATGACACAGCAGCAGGCAACATCATCGGCTGATGTCATTTTTGGTAGGTTAACAATCTTTGGTAAGAATGCATATGTTCTTATTGATCCGGGTGCAACTCATTCATTCATTGCATCATCATTTATATCCTATATACCAAAGGAAAAGAGTGTGATAGAACAAGGTTTTAATATGGACGAACCACTATCACATGGATTCCATGAAGATGGACTTGATGAAGATGAGCAAGAGCATGGAGGAGTTTGGCCAAAGCTTCAAGCCCAAGATCAAAGTCAAGATATTAAAGCCAAAGATCCAATACAATTGCCTCAAGGCCTAATAACTAGATCAATATTCAAGAAGTATCAACAAGCCTTAATTCAACACATGTAAGGCCTTGTGAATTCAGCCCAAGAGGAATTACAAGGAGTTCAAGGCTTTAGTTTAAGTGAAGGCCCAACTCAACTTAATGTATTACAAGTCCAAGTGTTCAATGGGCTCACTTATCTTTTTTAAGCTCAAAAAGACCAAAGCTGCTAATTTGGAGCATATGCAAACTTCGAGCCTAACTTAGCTTATGTTTTAAGACTCATACACATTCATAAGTGTCCCACCCGTACCATATGCGGAGTTTGCATACAATAAGGCTATTTATAGCACTACTTGTTCTCCATTTGAAATTATTTATGGTTTTAATCAATTAACTCCTATTGATTTATTTCATTTACCTCTTAATAAGCTTGTTAGTGTTGATGGTTCTTCTAAGGCAGATTTGATTAAAAGACTACATGAACAAGTTAAAAAGAGGATTGAGAAGAAAAATACTAGAGTAGCCGAAAGGGTTAACAAAGAAAGAAGGCCAATGGTGTTCCAACTTAGTGATTAGGTTTGGGTGCATTTTCACAACGAAAGGTTCCCAAATCAAAGAAAGTCAAAGCTAAGTCCAAGGAGTGATAGATTGTTTCAAGTACTTGAGAGGATCAACAACAATGCTTACAAACTTGATTTACAATATAAGTATAATGTGAGTGGCACATTTAATGATGTTGATTTGAGTCCTTTTGATGTAGGTGATGAGCTTGATTCAAGGATGAATCATCCTAAAGTACGAGGGAATGATATGGATTGGCCAAGGCTTAAATATGTTGGTTTGGATGGGCTTGATGACGAGGGCAACAAGAAAGAACAAGGAAGGATCCATTAAGTTTGCCACAAGGTCCAATTATAAGGTCAAGGGCCAAGAAGCTTTAAGAGTCCTTAAATGGCTACATGTAAGAGTGGGCTAACAATGAAAGTCCAATAGGATTCGGCCTAAATGAAATTGATAAATAATGGGCCTTATTTAATGTTCTTAAAGTCCAAGTTTATGAAGGCTTTGTTTAGCTCTTAGTATCCTATTCGGCTAGATGTTAGAGTTTCCTAAGCTTGTAAGGAAACTCATATTAGGTCTAATTAGTTAAGTAAGAGTCCTATTCTTCTTAGGACTTTGGATATGTCTTTAAAACATGTCAAATTTGTATGCCTTGTTTAGATTATGATTAATTAAACTTTTTACTTTCTTTCAAGCCAAAATTGCTTGTATGTTGTGTTCTTGTTTGAATGCAAAACTTACTTATCAAGGAGTTAATCTATCCTTGTGGCGTTTAGAATTAGCATGCTCAATAGGGCAGCCTTGTACTACCCAACTTATGATAAGGAAATGTACACAATGGTAAGAGCTTTAGAAACATGGCAACACTATCTTTGGCCTAAATAATTTGTGATCCACATAGATCATGAGTCATTGAAGCATTTCAAGAGGCAAAATAAGCTTAACAAACACCATGCTAAATGGAGTGAGTTCATTGAGTCCTTTTCATATGTGATCAAATACAAGAAAGGTAAAGATAATGTTGTTGCAGATGCGTTATCTCGAACATATGCACTCTTTTATACTTTGAATGCCAAATTCCTTGGTTTTGAGCATATTAAAGAAATTTATGAGCATGACTCTGATTTTGGCAAGTTTAATGCTTATGAGAAAAAGATGCTTTTGATAAGTTTTATAAACATGATGGGTTTTTGTTTACAGAAAAATATTTGTGTATTCCCATATGTTCTATGCGTGAGGTATTAGTTAGGGAAGCTCATGAGGGTGTTTTAATAGTACACTTTGGAATTGCTAAGACTTTAGATGTTTTGCATGATGTTTTCTATTGGCCTAATATGAAGTGAGATGTGGCTAGAATTTTTGATGGATGCATTGTTTGTAAATAAGCAAAGTCTAACTGAAACTACATGGCTTGTATACACCATCGCCCGTGCCTAGTTCACTTTAGATTGATATTTCTATGGATTTTGTGCTTGGTTTACCTAGGTCTAGGTGTGGTAAATGATTCCATATATGTTGTTGATAGATTCTCTATGATGGCTCATTTCATTTCATGTCATAAAACTGATTGGTGCAACATATATTTCTGACTTGTTCTTCAAAGAAATTGTGTGTTTGCATGGTATTGCCTAGAACTATTGTTAGTGATAGGGATGCAAAGTTCTTAAGCTACTTTTGGAATACTTTATGGGGAAAGTTGGAAAGTAAGTTATTGTTTTCTACTACATGTCATCCATAAACTAATGGTCAAACTGAAGTAGTTAATAGGACTTTAAGTACTTTATTGTGTACTATGGTTAAAAAGAACCTAAAATCTTGGGAAGAATGTTTGTTGCATATAGAGTTCGCATATAATCGTAGTGTGCATTCATCTACTCAATTATGTCCTTTTGATGTTGTTTATGGTTTCATTCATTTAACTCCATTAGATATGATTCCTTTACCTTTGAGTGAACGTGTTAATCTAGATGAAAAGAAGAAGTTAGATTTTGTGAGGAGTTTGAATGAGAAGGTGCATGCAAATATAGAAAGAAAGAATAAAGTCTATGCTCAACAAGCCAACAAAGGGCGTGTGAAGGTTGTTTTTGAACCCGGTGATTGGGTTTGGGTGCACATGCGCAAGGAAAGGTTTCCTTCACAAAAGGGTTCCAAGTTACTTCCATGAGGAGATTGTCCTTTTTAAGTTCTTGATAAGATTAATGATAATGCATATAAATTGGAATTGCCTAATAAGTATGGAACCAGTGCTACTTTTACTCGTCATTCGATCTTTCTCTTTTGATTTTGACATAGGTGATGATGTAACGCCTGCATTTTCTCATGATACATGTTATGTGCATTTACATTTAATCATTGGGCATATGATGGTATATTAATAATATTTTTATTTTATGAGAATAGATATATATTAATTATAAGTAAAGAATAAGAAGCATGATATTAGATTATTAATTTAGATAAGTTGATTAAGTACTTGGGTTATGTGTATTAAGCCTTAAGACTTAATTGAACCAATAGTTGAAGGTTGGGTAAATAGATTGGACTTAAAAGATATAATTAAAAGTTACTACATATATATGGTTAGCAAGAATTAACTTGGGATGATAAAACTAATTTTAATAGGTGGTGGCATTGAGAGATGAATCTTGGAAATTGGAACCATGAGCAAGCTCATTTTACCTCTTCATTTCTCTAAAATTCGTACATGGCCAAAAACTCAAAATTTGGAACAAGAGAGAGGAGTGAAATACCTAGAAAAACTTAAATTTAAGATAGGATTTTACCAATTATTGAAGGAGCCAAGCTAAAGCTAAAGGATTTGAGCAGATTAGCAACTAAAAAGCTGAAATTGGTGAGTTATTACTTGAGTATTATTAATCTATCATTAGGGTTCTTGATTATAAATTGGGAAAACTTCAGTTGATGCTTTTATTGATTAATTAAAGGTCTGATTATTATGAATTAGTAGAGTATTGAATGATTGCATAGAGATTAAGCTTGATTTAAGTTTAAGTATGTCAAGACAGAAAACTGTCAAAATTCTAGCAACCTTGATGTTCTGTATTCTCGGAATAACATGCCTTATAGAAATCCAAATTAAGCTTAATTGGTGTCAATGGAAATTTTGAAGAGTCTTTTATAACTTTGTAGTTTTGTGATTTAGCTAGTTTTCCAGTTTTGGTTGCTTAAATTGAGCAAACAGATTGCTGCTCGGGTACAGTGAGCTATATGACCCTTGCTCAGTAATTTGGGAATTATTAAATCTATAGAAGTCAGAATTGAGTAATTCTTCTTGAGATGAAACTAGACACATAAAACTATATGTCTATTTAATACGAGATTTTTATACTAAGCCAATTTTTCCCAGCAATAAATATACTTTGGCACTAAATTCTATCCAGAAAACAGAGATGTTGGAGATTAGTTTTATGCTATTTATTTGATGTTAATTTGAGTTAAATTAGTATATAGCTAGATGGAACATGTTTATATGATATTAAAATAGTAATTGAGAGTCTTAAAGAAAGATTTAGACCTATGAATTAGAAAGGGGATGATCTTGTAATGCATTAGAACTAGTATTTACATGAATATTTGGAATATGCATGAAATGTGAATTGATGAATGTGTTAACAGGAACTCAAAGGCCTGGAAAGGAAGTTGTGGAGAAATGAGGTTCTTCTATGTTGAAGGAATAAGTGTATTTTGAGTAAGTAAATAGTTAATATTTGCTATATTCACATATTTAATCAAATATTCCGCGAATGGTTGTGTTTGCTTAATATTGTGTTATGTTTGAATGAATGAGATGGAAATGATTGGTGTTGAGTGGAACAATTGTTCATGCTTGAATATGATATAAGTGAAATGATTGAATTGTGAGGTTATGTGTGTATGCATATGTGAATGGTGGATTCCCCTATAAAGCTTGGGAGGCTAAAGCCTAGAAAGGCTATAAAAGTGTGTAATGTGAGGATTAGGTGGAGTAGCTTACGTGTGCGATGAGGATGAGGCGGAGCAACACAATAAAGGGGATCCACGAGCCATGAGAACTAACCATAATTACTGAATTGTATTTTTTTTATGATGGTTGTAATGAATGGTATGAACTTATGCGTAAATTATGAATCATGTTAAGTTATATGATTAGGTGGAAATTGTATTAAGTGTATGTGATATAGATTATGTTGATTGTTTATTTACTGAGCTGGAGGCTTACCCCTCTCCAATTTTTTTTTCAGGTTTGTAAATAGTTGTGCATCAGTTGGTTGCATCTGAAGTCTAGCTTTTAGCAGTTCTGTTAGGTTGGGCCAGTTTTGTGGAGTCTCCTCCTAATGCGTTTTGTATGCAGTTATGTGATGTATATGGAAGTGTGCCTTATAAGGCATAAGGAGATGTTTTGAATACTTGTTAAATGATGTTTAAGTACAATCATATGTTTATATGTTAATAACCTTGTGTCTTGATTCTTAACAATCTACATATTGACCTATCTACATGTAGTATATAGTCTACGATGCTTGTATGGTACCTGGCAAATGTCTGTCGGTTAACATGTAATGGGGGTGTAACAGATGATTCGAGAATAAATCATGCTAAAGAAGGAGGGAATTATGTGAATCCTATTGGCACTAGGAGTCCTACTCCAATAAGGAATCCTACTTCAACTAGGATTCAAGATCCACTTTACATCCATGGAGGCTCAATTATAAGGTCTAAGGCTAAAATGGTAAAAGAAGCTCTCAATAGGCTTATTCAAGATGTTTGGGCTAAGGACACATCAAGGCTTGAAGAGTTGGATTTAAATTTAAGAATCATTAATATAATTCAGTTTATTGGGCTTGAATAAATCTAATATGGGCTTAATGAGCATAAATGAGCACATAAGGGAGTTTGGGCCTAATTAGCTCCACCAAAGATGGCCCATGCATGTGGCTTAAAAGAAACTCTAGTCTCTTACTCCTAAGGGGCGGCTACATAGTATTTTGGGAGTATTAGGACTTTGTTTTTAGTTATCTATTTTAGTAGGATGTTTATCTCTATCATATTTAAGTTGTAATTCCTTAATAGCTTAGAATTAGGGTTTTCTAAATGCTTTAAAAGCCCAGTACGAATTTTCAAGTTGATCGATTGATTGACGATTAATATATTTTATGAGTTTATACTCTATTCTTAGTTCTTGTTTAGAGTTAATTCGAACTTATCAAGTAATTTATTATTTTTAACATTCAAATCTGGCTTATCAATTTAGAATCCATACTAAATTGTGGTGTCTTCTACCTGTAATACCTTAGATTTGGTAGTTTAATATACTTGAAGGGTCTAAGGTTTCCATTCATCTAGTTCTAGATAGATATTAGGCAATGAAATCAAACTTGCATACAGGTTTAATCCTTTGATATAGGTTAGGTTCGTATCAAAAGCCCTCATTCCAGTAGAAGAAGAAACTAGAAGCTAAATATGAATAAATAAATGTAGAAAGATGAATAAACTAAAGTCAAATCAAGAACTAGATAGTAGTTAATTGGTCAACAACTCTCATATACCAAATTTGGTGAGCCAGCTCAATGCAAATAATTGAAAATTCACGTCGGTCAACCTAATAACTCTCTGACCCAAATTAATTCATTATATTAAAACATCAAAACATTTACATTGCTGCTTGTATTATGCTTGGATTAATTGAAAATAACATGATTTCTCTCTTACACAAATGATTTTTGTGTTGTCTTGCTGGATTATCAAGCTAAGCCCGAATGTCACTAGTTAATCTTGTCAATTGTGTTCCGCTGATCCCTTACACCAATCCTTGTATCATTAGGGAGTCCTCGTGCCTATAGATACATGGAATGTATCCCAATGGTGTAAATCCTAAATTAGCATATTTGGGCGTGCCTCGATTGTTCCCTCTCTCCTCCAAAAGATTCATCAGTAATCATTTGAACAATGGTACCAATACTCGATCAACCAATTTTATTTCTTCTCATTTGTCCAAGCATTATATCAGTTTCTATGATAGTCGTTTCTATACGCTTTAACTCAACAATCCTATTTATGCTCGCCAAATAAAAGCAAATAAACATACAAGACATAGATTAGACAGAGATAAACAAAAGAAATGAACACTAAGAAAATAGGTAGGATTTCATATCTGATAAGAAAAGAAATTACAAGTTCTTTATTTTCTTCCATGGCTAAGCGTAAGGATCAAATCAAAGTGATTTAAATAGAACGGTAGTCAAAGAACATAAAAGTAAAGAAGGACGTGGACGATAAGTCTAGGCTCACTAGCACGAGTCTTCATAAGTCCGCAAAGTTCTTGAAAGAATCCAAAACCTAATTCTCTACAAAGTAGAAAAGTAAAATAATAAGCTCACTAGCCTAAAATATTTGGTTGCATGTGGTTTTCATAGTATGAAAGCCCTTATTCCATAAGAAGAAGAAACTAGAAGCTAAATATGAATAAATCAATAAAGAAAGATGACTAAAATAAAGTCAAATCAAGAATTAGAGAGGAGTTGAGTGACCAACAACTCTTGTAGTCCCAAATTTTATGAGCCAACTTAATAAAAACAAAGAAAAATTCATGTGGGCCTACTTAATCACACTCCGACCCAAATTTCATCATTATATATGTCCCAAACATCAAAATGTTTGCATTCCCACTTGTATTAATTGAAAGCAATATGGTTTCTCCCTTATGCATACCGATTTGCGTCTCGTGCTACTGGATCATCAAGTCATATCCCAATGCCACCGGTCAAGATTGTCAATTACTTTCCTATGATTCCTTAACAAAAATAAGGGAAAATTTATGTGTGTATACCTAATAACACTCCGACCCAATATACTTCATTATATGCCTCCTAAACATTAAAACACGCTTATTCGCGCTTTGATTAATCGAAAGTAACATGATTTCTCCTTTATACGAGTGGATTTACGTCTCGTCCTGCTTAATCATCAAGCTAAGCCCTAATGCCACTAGACAAGCTTGTCAATTGCATTCTGATGATCCCTTACGCCAATCCTTATGTAATCATGGAGTCCTCGTGCCTAGAGGAACAAGGAATGATAGAGATCCCAATGGTGCAAATCCCGCTTCATAATATTTAGGCGTGCCTCAATTTACGATGTTCCTTCTCTCCTTTAAAAGATTCATCTGCGACCATCCTGAAAATGATATTCATACTCGATCAACTAATTTTCTTTCTTCGCATTTGTCCAAGTATAGGATCAGTGCCTATGATTGTCGCTTCCATGAGCTTTCTTTCAACAGTTGTGTTTATGCTCCCCAAATAAAACCAAACCATTGTACTAGATAAAGAGGAGTTGATTGGTCAACAACTCTCGTAGTCCTAAATTTTTTCAGCCAGAATAATAAAAAAATAGGAGAATACATATGGGTATACCTAATAACACTTGAATCCAAATTATATACATATATGCGTCCCAAACATCAAAATGCGCACATTCTCGCTTGGATTAATCAAAAGCAACATGATTTCTCCCTTACGCACATGGATTTGCATCTTATCCTGCTAGATCATCAAGTCACACCATAATGCTACTAGTCAAGCTTGTCAATTGCATTCCTATAACTTCTTACGCCAATCCTTATGCCATTTTTTATTTAGACTATGCAGAGCTGATCGGCTATAGTGCCAAAGGCCTCATTCTATAAGAAGAAGAAATTAGAAGCTAAATATGAATAAATAAATAAAAGAAGATGAATAAAGTCAAATCAAGAATCAGAGAGCAATTGACTGGCCAACAACTCTCACAGTCTCAATTTTTATAAGCCAGCTTAACAAAATTAAGAGAAAATTCCTGTGGGCCTACCTAATAATACCCTGGCCCAAATCACATCATTATATACATCCCAAACATCAAAATGTGCACATTTTTGCTTAGATTAATCGAAAGGAACATGATTTATCCATCACATGCTTGGATTTGCATCTCGTCCTGCTTGATCATCAAGTCACGCTCTAATGCCACAAGAAGCTTATTAATTATGTTCCCATGATTCCTTAACAGAGATAAGGTTAATTTTGCGTGGGCATACCTAATAACACTCTGGCCTAATTTACTTCATTATATGCCTTTTAAACACCAAAACTCGTGTATTCCCGCTTGTATTAATAGAAAGTAGCATGATTTCTCCTTTACGAGTGTGGATTTGCATCTCGTGTTGCTTAATCATCAAGTCACGCCTCAATACCACTGGTCAAGCTTGTCAATTGTGTTCTCGTGATTCCTAAATAATCAAGCAAGAGGAGACGTAAATCCATGCGCGTAAGGGAAAAATCATGTTGTTTTCAATTAATCCGAGCGTAGGTAGGCCCGTGCTAATTTTCCCTTACTTTTGCTAAGTTGGCTCATGAAATTTGGGATCATGATAGTTGTTGCCCAGTCGACTACTTTATTATTCTTGATTTGACTTTAGTCTATCCATATTTATTTATTTATTTATTCAAATTTATCTTCTAATTTCTTTTTCTTATGGAATGAGGACTTCAAAATATAAAAACTGCATGCTACTCTAGGCAAGTTAACATATTCTTTCAGTGTAATAACTTGTGGGAAATCAAGTTATCGGTTCTTTCAAGAACTTTGTGAACTTATCAACACTCGCGTTAGTGAACATAGACTTATCGCTCGCGTCCTTTCATTCTTTTATGTTCTTTATCTGCCCTTGTGTTTAAATGAATTTGATTTGATTTGATCCTTATGCTTAGCTGTATATAAGAGAACAAAGAACTTATGATTTCTTTCCTTATTAGATCTAAAATCATACCTATTTTCTCATTTTTTTTTTGTTTGTTTTATGCCTCCCTTTCTAATCTATGTCTAATATATAATGGTTTTATTTTATTTAGGGAGCATAAGTAGGCGTGTTGACTGAAAGCGCGTTGAAGCAGCAATCATAGGCACCGATCCAATACTTTGACAAATGCGAAGAAAGAAAATTAGTTGATTGTGTATTGATATCATTCTTCGAATGATAGCTGACAAATCTACTAGAGGAAAGTGGGAACAATGTGAATCGAGGCACGCTAAATATTCCGATGCATGATTTGCACCGTTCGAATCTCCATCGTTCCTTGTTCCTCTAGGCACGATGACTTTTGATGACACAAGGATTGGAATAAAGAATCATAGGAACTCAACTGACAGCTTGACCGATGGCAGTGTGCTTAGCTTGATGATCAAGTAGAATGAGATGTAAATGAACACTCGTAAGGGATAATTCATGAAATCCAAGCGTAATACAAGTAGCAATGCGAGCATTTTGATGTTAGAGCCGCATATAATGAAGAAATTTGGGTCGAAGTATTATTAGGCATGCTCAGATGAATTTTCCCTTGTTTGTGTTAAGCTGGGTCATAAAATTTGGGACTACAAAAGTTGTTGATCAGTCAACTACTCTCTCATACTACAAAATTTGCATGCGACCAAATACTTGAGGGCAGTAAACATATTATTTGAGTTCCCTACTTTGCAGACTTATCAAGACTCATTCTAGTGAACATACACTTACTACTTACGTCCTTCCTTTCTTTTGTGTTCTTTCTTGGCCCTGTGTTTAAGTCAATTTGATTTTATCCTTTCACTTAGCCGTATGGAAGAAAATAAAAAACTTATGATTTCTTTCCTTATCAGATCTGAAATCCCACATATGTTCTCATTTTGTTCCACTCTATCTAATTCGTGTCTAGTTTGATGGTTTGGTTTTATTTAGCGAGCATAAATACAATTGACAAGCTTGACAGATGGCATTATGGCGTGACTTGATGATTTAGCAGGATGAGATGCAAATCCATGCGTGTAAGGAAGAAATCATGTTGATTTCAATTAATCAAAGTGGGAATGTGTGCATTTTAATGTCTGGCATGCATATAATTATGTAATTTGGATTGAAGTGTTATTAGGTATGCCTATGTAAATTCTCCCCCATTTTTGTTAATCTAGCTCATAAAATTTGGGACTATGAGAGTTGTTGACTAGCCAACTTCTCTTTCTCTAGTATGATAATTTGGTCTTATCTAGAGAGCATAAACACGACTGTTGAGAGAAAACTCATGGAAGTGGCAATCATAGGCACCGATTCGATACTTGAACTAAAACGAAGAAAGAAAATTAGTTAATAGAGTATTGATATCATTTTTCGAATGATTACAAACCAAACTTATGGGGGAATAATGGAACGATGAGAATTTAGGCTTGTTCCTTGTACCTCTAGGCACGAGGACTCCTAATGATTCGAGGATTGGCATTAGGCATCATAGAAATGTAATTGATAAGCTAGACTAGAAAAATTGGGCTTAGCTTGATGATCAAGCAAGATGAGACGTAAATCCATGTGTGATAGTAAGAAATCATATGAGTTTTAGTTAATCCAAGTGTAATACCAGTGAGAATGCGAGAGTTTTGATGTTTAGGATGCATATAAAGAAGTAATTTGGGTCGGGTTATTATTAGGTAGGCCCTTGCAGATTTCCCCTTACTTTTGTTAAGCTGGCTCACAAAATTTGGGACAATGAGAGCTGTTGACCAGTCAACTCCTCTCCAGTTCTTGATTTGACTTTTTATTCATCCTTATTTATTTATTTATTCATATTTAGCTTCTTATTTCTTCTTCATATGGAATTAGCGCTTTCACACTATAAAAACTACATGCAACTGAATACTTGAGGCTAGCGAGCATAATATTTTAGTTTTCTACCTTGCGGGAAATCAAGTTATGCATTCTTGCAAGAACTTTGTGGACATATGAAGACCCGCACTAGCAAACCTTGATTTGGAATCAAGGCACACCCCAATATTCCAATTCAAGATTGGACCATTGGGATATCCATCACTGATAAGAACCATCTAGCTTAAGAAATCATACTCTAACAAGGAATCCTAATGATGCAAATCCTACTAGCTAAAAGAATCCTATTCTGACAAGGAGTTCTATTCCAATAAGGAGTCATCATGATATTGGGAGTCTAAATGACATCAAGAATCCAAGTGACATTGGAAATCCTAATCCTAGGATTCAAGATCCACTTCACATCCATGGAGACCCAATTACAAGGTCCAAGGCTAAGAATATAAAAGAAGCTCTCAATGGGCTTATTCAAGACATTTGGGCTAAGGACACATCAAGGCTTGAAAAGTTGGATTCAAATTCAAGGCTCATTAATCTAATTCAGTTTATTGGGCTTGACTAATTCTAATATGGGCTTAATGAACATAAAGGAGCACATTGGAGTTTGGGCTTAATTAGCTCCAATAAAGATGGCCCATGCGTGTGACTTAAAGAAACTAGGGTTTCTTACTCCTAATGGTCGGCTACATAGTATTTTAGGATTATTAGGACTTTATTTTTAGTTATCTTTTTTTAGTTAGGATGTTTATATCTATCCAATTTGAGTTGTAATTCCTTAATAGCTTAGAATTAGGATTTTCTAAAGGCCAAGAATTTCTTTCCTTATAGAATTTGAAATCCCACCTATGTAATTATTTTGTTCTTCTCTTTTTGCCTCCCTTTCTAATCTTTGTCTAGTATGATGGTTTGGTTTTATATGGGGAGTATAAACACAAGTGTTAAGTGAAAGTATGTGGAAGCAGCAATCACAAGTACCGATCCAATGCTTGGACAAAAGCAAAGAAAGAAAATTAGTTGATGGAGTACATGCACCATTCGTCTCCATCATTAATTATTCCTCTAGGCACGAGGATTCCTGTTGACACAAGGATTGACATAAGGAATCATGGGAACACAATTCACAAGCTTGACTGGTGGCATTGGAGCGTGACTAGACTTATCTCCCACGTCCTTTCTTTTGTGTTCTTTATCTACCATTGTCTTTAAATCATTTCAATTTGATCCTTACATTTGTCATATATAAGAGAATAAAGAACTAGTGATTTCTTTCCTTATCAAATATGAAATCCTAGCTATATTCTCATTTTGTTCGTTTCTTTTTTGTGTCTTTTTTGAGACGTAAATCCACGTGCATAAGGGAGTAATCATGTTGTTTTTATCAATCCAAGCATAATATAAGTGGGAATGCAAGTGTTTTGATGTTTAGGACACATATAATAAAATAATTTGGGTCGAAGTGATATTAGGTAGGGCAAACAAATTTCCCTTTATTTTTGTTAAGCTGGCTCTTATAATTTAGGATAACGAGAGTTGTTGAGCAATCAACTCATGTCTTGTCCTTGATATGACTTTAATTTATTCATCTTTCTTTATTTATTTACTCATATTTAGCTTCTAGTTTTTTTTCTTATGTAATAAGGGCTTTCCCACTATAAAAACCGCATGCACCCGAATACTTAAGGTTAGCGAGCATATTATTTCATTTTTCTACCTTGTGGGAAATCAAGTTATTGATTCTTTCAAGAACTTTGCGTACTTATCAAGACTCACACTTGTGAACATAGACTTATTCCTCAAGTCCTTCCTTTCTTTTATGTTCTTTGGATAAGCACACCAGTAGCGCAACAAAAGCTCTTAAACATTTGATATCTCATGGAAATTAAGGTTACAAGTTGTAATTGAGGATTTAAGTTGAAAAAAAGAAAATAACTTTTCTTTTATAAACATGAAGCACATAAAGAAAAAGACTACAACCTTTGAATAGCAGAATTCAATTCTTGATTGTTGATGATGTTTATGTTAGAGAATCAAATAGAGGTTCACAATTACAAACTAATGTGCATCATTTTATACATATTTATATGCCCAATTGTATACATTTTTGTGCATAGTTATCTTGTTTTATGCCAGAATCACCTTTATTTTGCTTCCTCTCACCTTTCAGGTCATTATCAAGGGACATTATCAATAATTGAGGGAAATATGTGCAATTACGGTCTAGAATCCATCAAATTGAGCAAGGACTAGCATTCTAAGGTTGAGCACGGCCTGGACTCTAGCCGTGCTGAACCATCAAATAGTTGCCCTTCCAAAGTGCCATTTTGGCATGATTTCCGAAGCCACCACTGCCTCCACCACGGCCCCTGGTGGCTCAGCACCAGCTAGGGCATGGCGGGGAAGAAGTCGTGAGTTGTAGAACGCGAAGGTCCAGCACGGCCTGGATTCCACCTATGCTGATTAGCACGGGCTTGACCACGGCCGTGCTGAAAGATTTATATAGTAAAAAATGATTTGTTGAATTAGGGTTCAATTTTCTGACTTGATTTTACATATACATGCATAAGCCATCTTTTCCCAGACTTCAATACTCGACCTTAGAAGACCATTTGATCTATTGAAGGAAGGATTACATTGGTTTTAACATCAAATTGAAGATCAAGAGGAGATTCGTGTGCATTCAAGAGGCAAATTAGGGTTTATCATTCTGAATTGGAAATTTAAGGTTTATCATCCAACTTGAAGAAGAAGGGTGTCCATGCCTTCAATTTATTTTTCTGAATTTATTCTTTACTTTGTGTTGCTTATTAGTATAAGTGACTAAATTTGTCAAACCCATTGGGGTTCCTATGTTGTTGGATTGATTGTAATGCTTGTGAGATTTTGATTATTAATGCTTGTCTCTTCTTGCTTTCATTATTAATGAGAAATCACATTATTCATGAGACGTTGTGAGTTGTGGTATTTAGTTTGCTTTATGTAATTGAGAAATTCATTTAGTAATTAGAAATTTGAATAGCAAGAAGTGGTTAATGATCACTTAGAGATAAGGGTAATTGACTAGCCGGATTAAGAATTAGCAAAGCTTAATAGAGGCAGGTTAAAGCTTAATGCTAATTTAATAATTGATCGTTAGGAAGAGATTCCAACTTTAGGTTATTAGGTTTAGGAATTCGATTATCTCGAGAGGGAGACCGAATTCAATTAAGAATTCGTCCACAGGTAATTGCAATTGATAATCAATATAATCTCTATCTTCACTAAAATCTAACTAGCTTAGGTCCCCTAGAGTTTGCTTTCTCATTCAATTGTTTTTCTAAATCCTTTCAGATCATTTGACACTTAGTTAACTGCTTGTTCATATTTAATTATAGCATAATAATTTCATCGATTCTGTTAAGGTTAGATAACATAAAACGCTGCAGTAGTTCTAGGATCACCCTTTCCCAAGAATACGACCTTGATACTCACCATTTGTGCTAGTCTGCATCGATAGGTTCACTGCCTTAGATTTTAGCTACACAAATAGAGGAGACGTTTTTTTACCAAAAGTTTGGTAAAGTAATTTGTTTCATCATGGCTAGTGATGACGATGTCATGACTCTAAATTCCAGCTATGTGAAAAAGATTATTGTTTTTATTCTTGGCACTAATGACAACCCAGGAAATATGATCACACCGGTGCAACTTAAAGAGATAATTATGATGAATGAGCGAGAGCTATTCGTACGGCTTTAAAGGCGAAGAGAAAATTTGGGTTTCTGGAAGGGTTACTGATGACGAGAAACTTGAGGATTGGTATATAGTGCATTCTCTGTTGGTTGCATGGTTGATGAATACCATTGATCCTTCACCCTGTTCTACTCTCTCGTACTATGAGGATGGGCAAGAACTATGGACTGTCTTGAAAGGAAATTTCTGTGTAGTGAATGGAACATGGATCTGTCAACTGAAAGCATCTCTTGCCCAGTGCAAGTAAGGGAAGACGTAATCGATCTCTTCATTCTTTGGACGTCTTAGTAAGATTTTATATGAAATAGCAAATTTTATCACTTTACCAACGTGTTCTTGTGACGGCTGTAAATGCAATCTTGCAGCACAATATATGCAATTATTGCAGGAAGAACGACTTATGTGGTTTCTCATTGGTCTGGATAATGCCTATGTGTCAGTCCGCTTGCAACTTTTGACTCAAGACCCACTGCCTTCGCTAGACAAGGCGTACCAGACTTTGATACAAGATGAGCGTTTGCATGGAGGGAATTTACGTCTTGAGAAGGGCAACCAAGACAATATCATGGCTTTTAAAGTTCAGACAAATCTTCAAAGTAAATCCCGTTCTGTTGATAATTCTGACCAGTTTTGTGTGTACTGTAATGGTGAAGGCCATGATCAAAGTTTATGTTTTCAACTTCATGGTTTCCCGGATTGGTAGGGGGACCGACCTCGTGGTGGTCGTGGTCCAGGTTGCGATGGGAGTGGTGGTACCCGTAGTGGTACGACTAGTGACAAAGTAGTAGAGGGAGAGGCATTAATGGTGCCCCATTGGTTCACGCACACAAAACTACCGTTGATTCTTTCAAACAAGCGAGTACTTCTCAGGCAGCGCCAACCACTTCGAAGGCAGCAGGCTTTTCTGGCATTACGCTTGCATAATGGCAGACCATTCTTGATCTTCTTAATTTTCCAAATTGCAAAGATCGCTTGACGGGTAAGTGTTTATGGATAATTGATACCAGGGCTACTCATCATGTCACAGGTACATTAAAATCATTAATCAATTTGAATATAATTAGCCATTGTCTGGTGAGATTACCGGATGGTCGGACTATTACCAGCACACATGATGGAAGCGTGGTATTATCGGGCAATTTGAGGATTAATAATGTGTTATTTGTTCCCAATTTGGATTGTAATTTGATCTCTGTGACTCAACTATTAGATGAACACAAACATACCATTCAAATCATTGATGCTTTATATGTTATACCGGACCGAGTGACGACGAGGTTGATTGGAGTGGGTGAGTGCAAGGATGGACTTTTCTTTTTTCGTGGTATTCCTCATGACAAGGTCCTAGCTATTAATGGTGGTAAGTCCATAGGGTTATGGCACAAGCGTCTAAAGTAGCCTTCAGAGAAAATCTAGTGATTTGAATAAAAATGGTTGTGATGTGTGTTTGCGTGCAAAGCAACCACGAAACAGTTTTCCTATTAGTAGGAGTCGTGCTAGTAGGATTTTTGAACTTATTCATTGTGATTTGTGGGGACCCTATCAGACTCATTACTATTGTGGGGCTTTTTATTTTTTGACGATTGTGGATTATTTCTCTCAAGCAGTTTGGGTTTACTTGCTTTATAATAAATTAGAAGTTGGCATCATGTTTTTGAATTTTGTTACATTCGTTAAAAGGCAATTGAATCAGACTATTAAGTGAGTTAGAAGTGATAATGGAACTGAGTTTACATGCTTAACTGAATATTTTGAGAAACATGGTATTATTTTTGAAACATCTTGTGTTAGGACTCCGCAACAAAATGGCCGTGTTGAGCGTAAACATCGACACATTTTAAATGTGGCACGTGCTTTGCATTTTCAAGGGCATTTGCCTATTCAGTTTTAGGGAGAGTGTGTGATGGAAACATGTTACTTAATAAATCATACTCCTTCTAGTGTTCTTAATTATCAAACACCATATGAATGTTTGTTTGGTAAAATTCCTAACTTACAAGCCATTCGGATTTTGGGTTGTTAATGTTATGCTCGTAATAGAAAACATCAAGGTGACAAATTTGCTAGCAGAAGTCGTAAATCCATTTTCTTGGGGTACCCATTTGCTAAAAAGGGATGGAAGTTGTATGATTTAGATAGAGAAGAGATCTTTGTATCTAGGGATGTTAAATTTTTTGAAAATGTGTTTCCATTATGCAAAGAAGGAGTGGGTTGTTATTATACTTTACCTGCTCCCATGGCAAACAATGTGGATCAGATTATGAGGGGGAGTAATGCGCAGATAGAAGGTGATAATAAGGAGATAGAAGGTGATAATGCGGAGATAGAGGGTGATAATACAGAGATAGAGGGTTAGATAGAGGGTGATGATGGGCAGGAAAGTGAAGGGGGTGTTGTATTGGTAGCTGCTGAAAATGAGGAACCTGAAGCCATAACAACAGAACTGGGACGAGGCAAACGTTCAAAATTACCTAATTCTCGCTACTGTGACTTTGTGACTCATACCATTGTGAAAAAGAAAAGTTCTTCCGCCAACTCATCTTCTTCACCATCTTCCTCAGGTACTCTTTATCCTATTTCTCATTTTGTATCTTGTGATAAATTTTCTGATGGCCATAAAAAATATATAGCAGCAGTAACTACAGGCAACCCCATTCTATACATCTATCTTTCCTTTCACCTTGTATACTGAGTAATTATGTGTTATGCTTCTTCATTTATGGAATTATAGTGCCTAACGTTGTTCTAAATTCACTTAGTCTTCTTTTTAGTCATTCTTTGATGCTCCCTTCAATCAAAATTGGATAACTATTCTTATTGTTTATATCACTAATCATGCACCCTCTATATAAGCTACTGTAATACATATACATAGTATATATCAAAAAAATATTTATGACTTATTTCTTAGCTCTTAGCTCTTATGAATTTAATTCTTGTCAGCATTCTTTACTTCAAATAAGGCTTAGTGAGTATTTTTATTGTTTTGACACTCAACTCATGAAGCATTCATTTCAAATAAGTGCATGATCTTTTAGTATACTTTACACTTCTATCCAAATATACTTACCTTTACCTCAGCCACATTTCAGCCCTTGAAAAGACCCTTTGATATTGGTATTCATTTATTCATGGTAGCGAAGATGAGATTGATGAGCAAGCTTATAGTAAATTGGTTGTGTGCAGCTGCGTTGAGGGAATTTTCTTGTTTACCTTTAAACACTGTGAGTGATTTGAGAGATTCCTGTGAGGCAATGGTTCTTAGTCCTTAATGATGAATTGTTATATAAGTTGTGCTTCGAGATGTTATTATTATAGTTTTTCCTTAAAGGTGTATAACTTGTTAGTTACATGAGTTTCATTCTTTATATGTTGAATAAGGTTGAGTTGTGAACTTTAGAATGGATTTTGAGGGGTGATTGTTGCTTGAGCATGTATTGAGTTATTGATTGCTTGAGGACAAGTAAAAGCTTAAGTATGGGGTGATTTGATGTGCATCATTTAATACATATTTATATGCCTAATTGTTTATATTTTTGTGCATAGTTATCTTGTTTTATGCCAGAGTCACCTGTGTTTTGGTTCCTTTCACGTTTCAGGTCATTATCGAGGGACATTATCAGTAATTGAGGGAAATGCACGCAATTACGGACTAGAATCCATTAATTGAGCAAGGAATAGCATTCCAAGGTTGAGCACGGCCTGGACTCCGGCCGTGCTGAACCATCAAATAGTTGCCCTTCAACAGTGCCATTTTGGCACATTTTCCGAAGCCACCACGGCCCGTGGTGGCTCAGCACCGGCTAGGGTATGGCCAGGAAGAAGTGGTGAGTTGCGGAACGTGGAGGTCCAGCACAGCTTGGCTCCGCCCGTGCTGATCAGCATGGGCTTGACCACTGCCATGCTGAAAGATTTATATAGGCAAAAACAATTTGCTGAAGGGTTCGATATTCTGACTTGATTTTACATATACATGCATAAGCCATCTTTTCCCAAACTTCAATACTCGACCTTAGAAGACCATTTCATCTATTGAAGGAAGGATTACATTGGTTTTAACATCAAATTGAAGATCAAGAGGAGATCTGGGAGCATTCAAGAAGCAAATTAGGGTTTAAGATTTTGAATTGAGAATTTAGGGTTTTTCATCCAAGTTGAAGAAGAAGGGTGTACATGCCTTCAATTTACTTTTCTGAATTTATTCTTTACTTTGTGTTGCTTATCAGTATGAGTAACTGAATTTGTCAAACCCATTGGGGTTCCTATGTTGTTGGATTGATTCTAATACTTATGAGATTTTGATTATCAATGCTTGTCTCTTCTTGCTTTCACTATTAATGAGAAATCACATTATTCATGAGACATTGTGAGTTGTGGTATTTAGATTGCTTTATGTAATTGAGAAATTTGAATTGCAAGAACTGGTTAATGATCACTTAGTGATAAGGGTAATTGACTAGCCAGATTAAGAATTAACACAGCTTAATAGAGGCGGGTTAAAGCTTAATGCTAATTTAATAATCGATCGTTAGGAAGAGACTCCAACTTTAGGTTATTAGGTTTAGGAATTCGGTTATCTCGAGAGGGACACTGAATTTAGTTAAGAATTAGTCCACTGGTAATTGTAATTGGTAATCAATATAATCTCTATCTTCACTAAGATCCAACTAGCTTAGGTCCCCTAGAGTTTGCTTTCTTCTTCAATTGTTTCCTAAATCCTTTCAGATTATTTGACACTTAGTTAACCGCTTGTTCATATTTAATCATACCATAATAACTTCATCGATTTTATTAAGGTTAAATAACATAAAATGCTGCAGTGGTTCTAGGATCACCCTTTCCCTAGAATACGACCTTGATACTTACCATTTGTGCTTGTCTGCATCGATAGGTTCACTGCCTTTAATTTTAGCTACACAAATATCTTATCACAAACACTCTAGATTATCTTACATAATCAATCTCAAATAAAACTATTCAATCCTTGAAGATGAAGAACTCCTTCTCTTTCAAGTTTCCTATGATAACCTTGTTATAATCGTAAGTATGTCGAATTATATCACCATATATGATAATAGGAGTAAGAAATTCTCTAACATAGTGTTAAGGATTCATAATCCTGAACACAATTGTACAAACACATGTCATTATAAAACTCTTTTGTGATAACATGTGTCAAGCAGTATTAACACATGTCATCATAAAAGTCTTTAGTGGTGACAATATGTCAAGCTCTATTGACATATGTCATCATAAAACCCTTTTCTAATGACACATGTGCAGCTATACTGACACATGTCATCATAAAACTCTTTTGTGATGACAAGTGTCAAGCTATATTAACATATGTCAGCATAAAACTCTTTTGTAATGACACGTGTCAGGTTGCATTATTTACATTTGTCATTATAAAACCCTTTTAATAATGACACATGTCCAGTTCCTTTCTCTACACATGTCATCATAAGCCCTTTTGTAAGAGAAAATTTGTGTGGGCATACCTAATAACATCCCAGCCAACATTGCATAACTATATGTGTCACAAACATCAAGACGCATGCATTCCCGCTTGGATTAATCAAAAGCAACATGATTTTACGCATGTGAATTTATTTCTCGTCCTACTAGATCATCAAGTCACACCCCAATGCCACCTATCAAGCTTGTCAATTGCATTCCCATTGTGTCACTAGGAGCCTTCATGCCTAAAGGAAGATGGAATGATTGATATGGAACCTCCACGAATAAGCTTGAGAACCCCTAACACATTAACATGAAAACCCCAAGAACCAATTCGGTTCAACCCCTAAGAAAGGATAGAAGACAGATTTCTTAAAAAGATGATCAAGAATTAGAACATAAGGAAAACTAAGACCCTTAAAACCCAATTCCAAGTACGCCACAAGGATAGATCAACTCCTTGATGAGTAAGGTTTGCATTCAAACAATAACTCAAAATGTAACCTATATCAAAGGATTAAACCCGTATGCAAGTTTGATTTCATTGCCCAAGATCTATCTAGAACCAGATTAATGGAAACCTTAGACCTTTCAAGTATATTAAACTATCAAATCTAAGGTATTAAAGATAGAAGATGCCATAATTTATTATGGATCCTAAATTAATAAGTTGGATTTGAATGCCACAAATAATGAATTACTCGATAAGTTTGAATTAGCTCTAAACAAGAAATAAGAATAGAGTATAAACTCACAAAATATATTAATCATTAATCAATCAATGAACTCGAAAATTCGTACTAGGCTTTAATAGCCTTTAGAAAACCCTAATTCTAAGCTATTGAACATTCTAACTATAAAAGATAACTAAAAATAATGTCCTAATACTCCTAAAATACTATGTAGCCGCCCATTAGGAGTAAGAAGCCCTAGTTTCTTTAAGTCACATGCGTGGGCCATCTTTGCTAGAGCGAATTAGGCCCAAACTCCTATATGCTCCTTTATGTTCATTAAGCTCATATTAGATTTATTCAAGTCCAATAAACTGAATTAGATTAATAAGCCTTGAATTTGAATCCAACTCTTCAAGCCTTGATGTGTCCTTAGCCCAAATGTCTTGAATAAGCCCATTAAGAGCTTCTTTTATCTTCTTAACCTTGGACCTTGTAACTGGATCTCCATGGATGTGAAGTGGATCTTGAATCCTAGTTCGATTAGGATTCCCAATCTCACTTGAATTCTTGAATCTTAGTTAGAGTAGGATTCCTTTTCAGAATAGGATTCTTTCAACTAGTAGGATTTGCATCATTAGGATTCCTTATTGGAGTAGGATTTCTTGTGCTAGATGGGTTCTTATCAATGATGGAGATTCCAATGGTCCAAATCTTGAATTGTAATATTAGGGTGTGGCTTAATTCCAAATCTAGGTTTGCTAGTGCTGCTCTTCATAAGTCCATAAAGTTCTTGTAAGAACGCATAACTTGATTTTCCATAAGGTAGAAAACTAAAATAATATGCTCACTAGCCTCAAGTGTTCGGTTGCATGTAGTTTTTATAGTGTGAAAGCCCTAACTCCATATAAAGAAGAAATAAGAAGCTAAATATGAATAAATAAATAAAGAAGGATGGATAAATTAAAGTTAAATAAAGAACCGGAGAGGAGTTGATTGGTCAAGAGCTCTTGTTGTCCCAAATTTTATGAGCCAGCTTAACGAAAGCAAGGGAAAATTTGCAAGGACCTACCTAATAACAACCCGATCCAAATTACTTCTTTATATGCACCCTAGACATCAAAACCCTCACATTCCCACTAGTTACACTTGGATTAATCGAAACCCATATGATTTCTCACTATCGTGCATGGATTTACATTTTGTCTTGCTTGATCATCAAGCTAAGCTCTAATGTTACCCATCAAGCTTGTCAATTGCATTCCTATGATTCCTTCAGCCAATCCTTGTTTCATTAGGAGTCCTTATGCCTAAAGGGACATGGAATGATGGAGATCCCAATGGTCCAAATCTTGAATTGGAATATTGGGCGTGGCTCGATTCCAAATCTAGGTTGCTAGTACGGGTCTTGATAAGTCCACAAAGTTCTTGCAAGGATGCATAACTTGATTTCCTGCAAGTAGAAAACTAAAATAATATGCTCGCTAGCCTCAAGTATTCGGTTGTATGTAGTTTTTATATTATGAAAACCTTAATTCCATATGAAGAAGAAATAAGAAATAAATAAAAAAGGATGAATAAACTAAAGTCAAATCAAGAACTGGAGAGGAATTGACTGGTTAACAGCTCTTATTGTCCTAAATTTTGTGAGCCAGCTTAACGAAAGCAAGGGGAAATCTGAAAGGGCATACCTTATAACCACCCGACCCAAATTACTTCTTTATATGCATCGTAGACATCAAAATGCTCGCATTCCCATCTCACTATCGCACATGGATTTACATTTTGTCTTGCTTGATCATCAAGCTAAGCCCTAATATTATTGGTCAAGCTTGTCAATTGCATTCCTATGATTCCGTACGCCAATCCTCGCGTCATCAGGAGGCCTCATGCCTAGAGGTACCAGGAATAAGCCTCAATTCTCGTCGTTCCCTTTTTCTTCCAAAAGTTCTATTTGCAATCATTCGAAGAATGATATCAATACTCAATAAACTAATTTTCTTTCTTTGCATTAATCCAAATATTGAATCAGTGCCTATGATTGCCACTTCCATGAGCTTTCTCTCAACAATCGTGTTTATGCGCCCTAGATAAAACCAAACTATCATAATAGAGAAAGAGGAGTTGATTAGTCAACAACTCTCATATTCCCAAATTTTATGAAGCTAGATTAACAAAAATAGGGGAGAATTTATATGGGCATACCTAATAACATTCCGGTCCAAAATACATAATTCTATGCATCCTAGACATCAAAACAAACGCATTCCCGCTTCGATTAATCGAAAGCAACATGATTTCTCCCTTACGCGCATGGATTTGCATCTTGTCCTGCTAGATCATCAAGTCAAGCTGATGTGTGCTACTTGTGTTAGCTACAATCTAAGGCAGTGTACCTATCGATGCAGTCTAGCACTAATGGCGAGTATCAAGGTCGTATTCCTCAGGAAAGTGAAAGCCTAGAGTTACTCCTTTGTTCTTTATTATATTAGCCTAAAATAAGTGATGAATAATTTCTAAACTAACTAATAGCTACAAGCTAAGTTCTAAGGGAGATGCAGGAGTAATTGATAACTAAAATAACCAAGACAAGAAAGCAAACCCAAAGGGAACCTAAACTAGTTGGCAATCAAACAAAAGATAAAGGATTAGTGAGTCTAATTATGCTACCCGTGGATGAATTCTTAATCGAATTCGGTTTCTCTCTTGAGATAACCGAATTCCTAAATCTAATAACCTAAAGTTGGAATCTCTTCCTAACGATTGATTCTTAAATTCGCATTAAGCTTTAATCCGCCTCTATTAAGCTTTGTTAATTCCTAATCCGGCTAGTTAATTATCCTTATCTCTGAGCGATTATTAACCAGTTCTTGCTATTCAAAATTCCAATTGCCAAATGGACTTCTCAATCACATAAAGCAATCTAAACACACAATTCACAACATCTCATGAATGATGCATTATCTTATTAATATTGAAAGCAAGAAGAATACAAAACTAACCCAAACAATCCAACAATATAATACTAAGCCAACATAGTAAAGAAATCCCAATGGATTTAATCAATCTAGCTAATCATGTTCATTATCAAAATACACAAGAATTCAATTACAATAATGAGTAAAGGTAGAGAAAACCCAATTACACCCTTGGATGAGAGTAAACAGCCCCAATTCCTCTTGCTCGATCTTGAATCGATCCTTGTTCCCCTTTCTCGATTTGAAAACCAATCAACAAACCTCGCCTAATCTTCAATCCTTGAAGGGAATCCGATTGAAACCTTGATCCAAGTCTCCTTTTCCCTTAGTTCCAGCTCAGAAAACCCTTAGGAAGAGAAAAATTAGGGTTTTGGACGTTCTCCCCCGCTCTCTCTTTCCTTTCCTCTCTTCTTTCTTTTAATTAATTCCCCCTGTCACCGCCAACACGGCCGTGTTGATGCCTGTGTTCCCAACATGGGCTAGTGTTTATGGCCGTGTTACTCTCTGCAGCCGTGCTCCCTAAAAACTTCTTTTTCTTTGATGTTTGATGCATCCAACACGGCCGTGTTGGTGCCCGTGTTGGGAACACGGCCAGTGTTGAAATTAACACGGCCATGTTCAGCTTCCTCATGCGCATACTTAGCTTGTTTCGGCAGCTTTGACGTCCAATTATGCTCCAATTCTTCCCTTTATCATTCTTTGACTTCTTTTGAACCTAATGCACACAAATAGACGCATAGGGTGAGTGTTGGGACCAATTCACATCCAAATGTCTATAAAATCAATCTTAAAAATCCCATTTAGATGTGTGTATTTTAGAAACATCACAAGCCATAATGCCATCGGTCAAGCTTGTCAATTATATTTATGCTCGCCAAATAAAACAAAACCATCAAACTAGATAGAGATTAGATAGAGTGAAATAGAAGAAACGAACAAAATGAGAACAGAGGAGGGATTTTGGATCTGATAAGGAAACAAATCAAAAGTTCTTTATTTTCTTCCATACGGCTAAGCGAAAGGATCAAATCGAATTGATTAAATATAAGAATCGATAAAGTACACAAAAGAAAGAAAGGATATAAGTGATAAGTCTATGTTCGCTAGCTTAACACAAATAAAGGAGACTTCGTCTAAGCCAACCTAATTATACTCCGACCCAAATTTCATCATTATATGCAGCGCTAATATTAAAATGCTCACACTACTGCTTGTATTACGCTTGGATTTCATGGTTTCTCCCTTATGAGCATAGATTTACGTCTTGTCTTACTTGATCATGAAGCTAAGCACAATGCCATCAGTCAAGCTTATCAATTGAGTTCCCATGATTATTTACGCCAATTGTCGTCCTGCTAGATCATCAATTCACACCCTAATGCCATCGATCAAGCATGTCAATTGCATTCCCATGATTCCTTATGCCAATCCTTGTGTCAATCAGGAGTCCTCATGCTTAGAGGAACATGGAAGGATGGAAATCTCAATGGTGGAAATCTCGATTCTCAGCGTTGTCTTTTTCCTCCAAAAGATTTGTCCGCGTTCATTATGAGAATGATATGCATACTCGATCATCTAATTTTCTTTCTTTGTATTTGTCTAAGCATTGTATCAGTGCTTATGATTGCCGCTTCCAAGCGCTTTCAATCAACACTCGTATTTATACTCCCCAAATAAAATGAAAACATCAAACTAGGCAGATATTAGATTTAGTAGGACAAAAGAAACGAACAGAATAAGAACATAGGTGGGATTTCATATTTGATAAGGAAAGAAATCATAAATTCTTTATGCTCTTCCATATGGCTACGCAAAAGGATCAAATCGAATTGACTTAAACACAAGGGTCGACAAAGAATAGAAAATAAAGGAAGGACGTAAGGGATAAGTCTATGTGGGATTGGGCTTAATCAAAACAATGGGCCTCAAGATAATCTTATCAACTTAACCCAACATATGGAGGCATGACCAAGACAATATAAGCCCGAGATAATCAAGTCAAGGTATTTGGAGTTCAATACTAAAAAATGGGCCACATATCACATATTACTTTAGCCCAATTATCATGTTAATATATGGGCATGGCTTGGACGAGTTTTTAGGAGTTTTTCTTCATTTAAAGAAGTCTTTGAATAGTTAGGAGTCTTGTTTTAAGTTATCCTTTTAGTTTAGGAGTTCTATTCCTAGTATTATTGTTATTTGCTTCCTTATCATTATAGAATTAGATTTCTTTAAAGCCTATATATACTAGTACGAATTTCTATGTAAAGGGAGTTATTGAATATTGATTATTTTGGAGTTAATTCTCTTCTTTGGTTCTTATGAACTTGGTGAATTTATCAAGTGAAGGCTTAGTATTTTACAAACTTAGTTTAATCTAAATTTTTGTTTATGTTAGACAACCTTTAACTCGTTATAATTAAGGTTTATAAGTAAAGTTATTTAAGGGTCTTGTTGGGAGTTAGAGTTTCTTCGCTTGATTAGGTGAATGATCCTTGGTGAAGACATCGACATTGAATATAGGTTTGGTAAAAGTTAGCCACGTTTGTATCAATGAGAGGGTAGTTGACTAGTCAACAACTCTTATAGTCCCAAATTTTATGAGCCAGCTTAACAAAAATAAGGGAAAATTCGTGTGGACCTACCTAATAATATTCCAACCCAAATTACTTCATTACCCAAATATCAAAATTCTTGCATTGTCGCTTGTATTACACTTGGATGAATAAAAAACAACATGATTTACCACTTACACACGTGGATTTATGTCTCGTCTTGCTTAATCATCAAGGTAAGCCCTAATGCTACTGGTCAAGCTTGTCAATTGAGTTCCCACGATTCCTTACGCCAATCCTTATGTCATTAGAAGTCATCGTGCCTAAAGGAATAAGGAATGATGGAGATCCTAATAGTGCCAGTCCTGGATTAGAATATTTGGGCGAGACTCGATTCTCAACATTCCCTCTTTCCTTTAAAAGATTCGTTCAAGAACATTCTAAAAATGATATCGATACTCGATCAACTAATTTTCTTTATTCACATTTGTCCAAGCCTTGGATCAATGCCTCTGATTATCGCTTCCACATGCTTTCACTCAACACTTATGTTTACGCTCCCCAAATAAAATCACAAGTTCTTTATTCTTTTGCATACAGTTAAGCTTAAGGATCAAATCAAATAGATTTAAGCACAAGGGTATATAAAGAACATAAAAGAAAGGAAGGACATGAGCTTAGAGGAACAAGGAAGGATGGAGATCCCAATGCTGCAAATCCTAAATCATAATATTTAGGAGTGCCTCGATTCTCATCGTTCTCTCTTTCCAATAAAAGATTTATCCATGATCATTTCGAGAATGATATCAATACATTATCAACTGATTTTCTTTCTTTGCATTCGTCGAAGCATTGGATCGGTGCCTATGATTGCCGTTTTCCACGTGCTTTCACTTAACAACCATATTTATGCTCCCCAAATAAAACCAAACCATCATACTAGACAGAGATTAGGAAAAAAGACACAAAAGAAATAAACAATAGGTAAGATTTTAGATCTGGTAAGGAAAGAAATGATAAGTCTATGCTCGCTAGCACGAGTGTTGATAAGGCCACAAAGTTCTTGAAAGAACCAATAACTTGATTTCCCGTAAGGTGGAAAACTGAAATAATATGCTCATTGGGCTTCAGTATTCAGTTGCATGCAGTTTTTATAATGCGAAAGCCCTCATTCTATAAGCAGCTAAATATTAATAAATAAACAAAGAAAGATAAATAAACTATAGTCAAATCAAGAACGAGAGAGGAATTGACTGCGCAACAACTCTCGTAGTCCCAAATTTTATGAGCCAGCTTAATAAAAAGAAGGGTAAATTCGAGTGGGCCTATCTAAAAACACTCTGACCCAAATTACTTTATTATATGCATCCTAAACTTCAAAAAGCTCGCATTCCCACATACATTAGACTTCTCCCTTTCAAGCGTGGATTTACGACTCATCCTACTTTATCATCTACTATCACACCCGTACTCTAAGTATGCATTCATCCTTTTACCATTGGATTTTCATATAGTATCTTAATTGAATTAAGGTAGTATTTAAGTGTGTTTAATAATAAATAATAGTGGGACTTAATTGAAATGAAAAAGAGATGGCGGATTGAATTAGGATGAAAGAATAAAAGTTAGAGGGTTCAAATAGTTTATTCGTCTACGATTTTGTAGTTTTACGTTTGTGCTAGTTCTGTCTTTATCTTTATGGAATCAGACCAATCAGGTTATTGCTCATTCTGTCAGGATAATCTGAGCTGGTCATGTGAAATTGCACTTATCTCCTCCTATAATTATCTAATTGAAGTGAAACTTTTTTTGCATACTATAGACTTGAATAAGTAGAAGTATACAAAAGAAGAGCCTCAAATACCTCATATGTAATTCCCAATAATTTTTCAAAGTTGGCCCAAAATCTACCCTATATGATTGTTAAGATAGGAATGTAACATTGAGTTTAAAAGCATAATTTGCATACCATTTGGGGGCTGCATGATAGGAGAGCATAAAGGCTTATTATTTTGTTGAATTCTAAGTGAAATTTATGAATTAGGTGTTCAAAAAGGCAAGGAAAATGAAAGTGCAACATAGATATTTTATGGAACAGGTTGGGTATGACTAAAGGCCACTTTCGATGAGAAGATATCATGTAACGCCTGCATTTTCTCATCATCCATGTTATGTGCATTTACATTTAATCATTGGACATATGATGGTATATCAATGATATTTTTATTTTATGAGAACAGATATATATTAATTATAAGTAGAGAATAAGAAGCATGATATTAGATTATTAATTTAGATAAGTTGATTAAGTACTTGGGTTATGTGTATTAAGCCTTAAGACTTAATTGAACCAATAGTTGAAGGTTGGGTAAATAGATTGGACTTAAAAGATACAATTAAAAGTTAGTACCTATATATGGTTAGTAAGAATTAATTTAGGGTGATAAAAATAGTTTAGTAGGTGGTGGCATTAAGAGAGGAATATTGGAAATTGGAACCATGAGCAAGCTCATTTTACCTCTTCATTTCTCTAAAACTCGTACATGGCCAAAAACACAAAATTTGGAATAAGAGGGAGCAGTGGAATACCTAGAAAAACTTAAGATTAAGATAGGATTTTGCCAACTATTGAAGGAGCCAAGCTAAAGCTATAGGATTTAAGCATATTAGCAACCCAAAAGCTGAAATTGGTAAGTTGTTACTTGAGTGTTATTAATTTGTCATTAGGGTTCTTGATTACAAATTGGAAAAACTTCATTTGATGCTCTCATTGATTAATTAAAGGTCTGATTATCATGAATTAGTAGAGTATTGAATGATTGCATAAATATTAAGCTTGATTTAAGTTTAAGTATGTTAAGATAGAAAACTGTCAAAATTCCAGCAACCTTGATGTTCTGTATTTTAGGCATAACATGGGTTATATAAGTCCAAATTAAGCTTAATTGGTGTCTATGGAAATTTTAAAGAGTCCTCTATAACTTTGTAGTTTTGTGATTTTGCTATTTTTGCCGTTTTGGTTGCTTAAATTGAGCAAACAGATTGCTGCTCGGGTACAACTAGCTGTATGACCCTTGCTCAGTAATTTGAAAATAATTAAATCTATAGAAGTTGGAATTGAGTAATTCTTCTTGGAGATGAAACTAGACACATAGACGGATATGTCTATTTAATATGAGATTTTTGTATTAAGCCAATTTTGCGCAGCAATAAATATACCTTGGTACTAAATTCTGTCTAGAAAACAGAGATGTTGGAGATTAGTTTTATGCAATTTATTTGATGTTAATTTAAGTTAAATTGGTATTCAACTAGATGGAAAATGTTTCTATGATATTAAAACAATAATTGAGAGTCTTAGAGGAAGAGTTAATATGAATTAGAGAGGGGATGATCTTGTAATGCATTAGAACTAGCATTTACATGAATATTTGGAATATGCATGAAATGTGAATTGATGAATATGTTGACAGGTACTCAAAGGCCTGGAAAGGAAGTTGTGGAGAAAGGAGGTTCTTATATGCTAAAGGAATAAGTGTATTTTGAGTAAGTAAATAGTTAATATTTGCTATATCCATATATTTAATCAAATGTTCTACGAATGGTTGTGTTTGCTTAATATTGTGTTGTGTTTGAATGAATGAGATGGAAATGGTTGGTGTTGAGTGGAACAATTGTTATTGCTTGAATATGATATAAGTGAAATGATTGAATTGTGATGTTAAGTGCATATGTGCATGTGAATGGTGGATTCCCCTGTAAAAAAAATATATATCTATATATAAAGCCTTGGGAGGCTAAAGCCTAGAGAGGCTATAAAAGTGTATAATGTGAGATGAGGCGGAGCAGCTTACGTGTGTGATATGTGAGGATGAGGTGGAGCAGCACATTAAAGGGGATCCACAAGCCATGAGAACTAACCATAATTGTTGAATTGTATTTCTTCTATGATGGTTGTAATGAATTGAGTAGAATGGTATGACTTTATACGTAAACTATGAATATCATGGAAAGTTATGTGATTGGGTGGAAATTGTATTAAGTGTATGTGATATAGATTATGTTGCTTATTTATTTACTGAGCTGGATGCTCACCCCTCTCCAAAATTTTTCTTTTCAGGTTTGTAAATAGTAGTGCATCCGTTGGTTGTATACGAAGTCTAGCTTTTAGCAGTTCTGTCAAGTTGGACCAGTTTTGTGAAGTCTCCTCCTGATGTATTTTTGTATGCAGTTATGTGATATATATGGAAGTATGCCTTATAAGGCATAAGAAGATGTTTGTAATACTTGTTAAATGATGTTTAAGTATAATCATATGTTTATATGTTAATAACCTTGTGTCTGGATTCTTAACAACCTACATATTGACCTATCTACCTGTAGTATATATTCTACGACGCTTGTATGCTTCCTGGCTAACGTTTATTGGTTAGCATGTGATGGGGGTGTTACATATCAAGCCCTTGCAAAGTTAATTTCTTTGATTTGAAAGCTGAATATTGAACTTTGAAAAAAAGAAACTTAAAGTTGTGATTTAATCTTATTAAATTATAGATTGGTATTGATGAGCTATTTATGCAGCTACAACCTAAGGCAGTGAACCTATCGATGCAGACTAGCACTAATGTCTAGTATCAAGGTCGTATTCTCGGGAAAGGGTGAACCTAGAACTACTCCAGCGTCTTATATTATCTAACCTTAAATAACAGTGATGAAGTTACTAATATATGACTAGGTGCAAGCTAAATGATTAACTGAATGCCAAGCAATCTGCAAAGATTTAGTGAAACAATTAAGGAAAGAAAGCAAACCCAAGGGGGACCTATGCTAGTTGGATTTTAGCAAAGGTAGAAATTAGATCGATTACCAATTGTGATTACCCGTATGCGGAATCTCTTCCTAAATTGAAATTAGATTAAATTGAATTCGAGTTCCCTATCGAGAACACCGAATTCCTAAGCCTAAAAAGGTAAACGACGGAATCTCTTCCTAACGATTGATTTTAGGTTAGCCTTAAGATTAATCTACTACTATTAAAATTTGTTAATTCTTAATCCGGCTAGTTATTTACCCTTATCTCTAAGTGATCATTAACCAGTTCTTGCTATTTAAATTTCCAACTACTAAATGAATTTCTCAATTACAAAAAGCAATATGAACAACACAATTCACAACGTCTCATGAATAATTTGATATCTTATTAATACTAAAAGTAAGAAGAATACAAACATTGATCATCAAAATCTCATAGACATGAAGTGCAATCTAACAAACAAAGGAACCCCAATGGGTTCAGTAGCTTTAGCTACTCATGGTAACGAATAAAACAAAATAAATAACAAATGCAGAAGAGAAAATTGGAAACATGTACACCCTTCTTCTTCAAATTAGATGAATAGTCATAAATCTCCAAATCTAAATAATGAACCTCGAATTGCCTTTTGAATGCCTCAGAATCCACTCTTGATCTTCAATGTGATGCTTGAACCACTGAAATCCGTCCTTCGATATGCGAAATAGTCTCCAAAAATCAAACGTCGAAGTCTGGAAAGAGGTGGCTTACGCGCGTATATGAGATCTAAAGTCAGAAAACCCGAACCCCACAAAAGAAATCGAAATTGCCTATATAAATGTCTCAGCACGGCCGTGGTCAAGCCCGTGCTAGTCATCACGGGCGGTGTCCAGGCCGTGCTGGACCTCCGAGTTCCAAAATTTATCCTTTGATCCCTGACTTTGCCCTTGCTAGTGCTGAGGCACCACGCGCTGTGCTAGAGGCCATGGTGGCCTCAATAACTGTGCTGAAATGCCATATTTGAGAATCAAAGGTCAATGGTTCAGCACGGCCAGAGTCCAGGCCGTGCTCAACCTTGAAATGCAAGCCTTTATTCAATTTTTATGGATTTCGGTCCGTATTCGCACGTATCACCCTCAAATACTCATAATGTCCATCAATGATCATGAAACATGAAAGGAACAAAAACACAGGTGATTCTAGCATAAAACGAGATAAATATGCACAAACATACAAGTAATTTGGCATATAAACATGTGTAACATAATGCATATCAGGTACTTATTTCAAAATATATTCTATTGGTTTTACAAATTTGAAGTATAATTACAAAACTAGGTTGTTTTCGTTGGATTTTACATGTGATGATTTTGCCATTCAACAATAAGAATATTTCAGCTTTTAGTTTGCCTAATTAATCAATATATAATGTTAATTAAAGATCTTGGATTTTTCTTGATGAGCACAAACATTGATAGCCTTAATTCATCGATTGCACATTATTATATTTCATAAAATTAGGGGGCAGTCTGATATAGTTTCATTTTAATGTTAAAAGGAGCATTCATCCAATGCCTTTGAGCGAGTGAAAGCGTACTTTATTTTCAAGAAATACCTCCTCATAGTGATATGTTTGAAATGTGCTTAGATTGATATATGCACATGTGATTTGTGTGTGGTTGTTAATGCGCGTTAGACAATAGCGCACTTGATTGCAAGCCAGTGAAGGGAGATGGGTCGGACCATGCTGATGCAGAGGAAGGGTTAGCCATCATGTGCCTAGAGTGGGTTTTTGAATGAGTGCTGATTGGTAATAATCGTTGTGAGGAGGGTTAAAATCTATGAGACTTTTTATACCATTTAAAGTATATGATGTTGATAATTAGTATTGCTATTTTGTATGAGTGTTTATGGTGGTGTTTACTTGCTTAACAAAGATTAATTGCCTCAAGAGTTTGATGTATAACATTATATATTTTGTATAATTAAATGGTTTTCTTCTGCTTGCAGTTATCTAAATTATTTTCTACTTGTATATCTATTCCTTGAGTATTTTTATATTCATTATACTCTTTTCATAAATTTTATTCAGGAAGCAAGGCTTGATAGTGGGTGGTTGAGCTAGTAAGTGTGATTAAAGGCGAGAGTAAGGTTGGTCAGATATTCTCGTCTGAGGAGTCATATACATACTTATTGTAACTTGTATCTAACCTTGTTTCGTACCATGGTGGTTATGTACATGTGAAAGACTATGTTATAAAGTTAATGTTTAAAGGCAAACTTTGTATATTAACTTATTTAATAATGTTCAACAAAGACATTTCTAGTTATTGTCATTGTAACGAAACATCATATTAAAAAAAATTATCTATTTTTCCTAATTATGATTTCAAATACATTATTATATATACATAGGTAAGTATGTTATAATTCAACTAAACTAAAAAGATTTTAGAAAGCATTTAGTTTTAAATATACATGTCGGGCTACGTGAGATGAGGTGTGACTTTTACGTAATCCCAAATGCCACCAATCAAGCTTGTCAATCGCGCTCCCATGATTCCTTATGTCAATCCTTGTGTTATGATGGAGATCCCAATGGTGCATCTCATGAATAAGAATATCTAGGCATTACCTTGATTCTCGCTGTTCCCTCTTTCTTCTAAAATATTCACCTACAATCATTTGAAAAATGATATGAATAGTTGATCAACTAATATCTTTTTTTGCATTTTTCCACACATTGGATTGGTGCCTATGATTGTCGCTTTCATGCGCTTTAACTTAACACTCATGTTTATGCTCGCCAAGTAAAACTAAACCATCATATTATATATAAATTAGAAAGAGTGACACAAAAGAAACAAACAAAATAAGAATATAGGTAGGCTTTTGGATCCGATATGGAAAGAAATCACAAATTATATATTCTCTTGGAAGGGTCGATCTCCTCTTGCTTACAAGTTAGAACGCCTTTGAAGAGGAAACCTATCCTTGTGCATATGCAACCACACCCTAACAGTAGGTTCAAACACAACTTATTTTTGACCTTTGTTGTGATGACGTGCAGCTTGCTCATTTCTCTTCTCTATTTGTTGCCTTACCTTGTCATGAAGTTGTCTAACATATTCAGCCTTCTTGGAATAATCTAAGTTAGCACTCTCTTGTAATGGCAAAGGTAATAAATCCAAAGGAGTTAGTGGATTAAAACCATAAACAACTTCAAAAGGGTTACAATAAATAGATTAATGCACACTCCTAATACATGCAAACTCTACATGAGGTAAGCAATCTTCCCAAGATTTGATATTCTTTTTTATAATAGCATCCAATAATTGTCCTAAGGCCCTATTAACCACTTTGGTTTGACCATCCATTTGAGGGTGACAAGTAGTAGAAAATAACAGTTTAGTACCTAACTTAGTCCACAGCGTCTTCCAAAAATAGGACAAAAGTTTTGCATCCGTATCCCTAACAATAGCCTTAGGCATGCCATGCAAACATACTACTTCTTTAAGGAATAAATCAGCAATATGTGATGCATCATCGGCTTTATGACATGCAATAAAGTGTGCCATTTTACTAAATCTATCAACTACTATATAAATACTATCATTGCCATGCCTAGACCTTGGCAATCCTAAGATAAAATCCATAGAAACATCAATCCAAGGTGAAATAGAAAT
Organism: Ricinus communis; assembly: GCF_019578655.1. Taxonomy (NCBI): domain Eukaryota; kingdom Viridiplantae; phylum Streptophyta; class Magnoliopsida; order Malpighiales; family Euphorbiaceae; genus Ricinus; species Ricinus communis. Next base: position 26,404,600 of record NC_063257.1, on the reverse strand, counting down.
ACGCAATTTTAGACTTAGCACGTAAACAAACAACACAGTTGGCACAATATTTCTCAACATCAACATGCCTATTTTACCAATAAAAGTGCTCATGCAACATATCTAAAGTCTTAGCAACACCAAAATGCCCCATCAATCCTCTCTCATGTGATTCTTTTAAAATAATCTACGTATAGAACAATTAGGCACGCATAAGCGATTATTCTTAAACAAGTAGCCATCATGCCTATAGTATTTATCAAAAGCTCCATGCTTGCATGCATCATATATACTTTCAAATTCGGATCATCAAGATAATGTTCTTTAAGCAATTCAAATCTAATCAATTTAGAATGAAGTGTGTTGCTCAACGCATACCTCCTAGAGAGTGCATCAGCCACCACATTATCTTTACCCTTCTTATATTTGATCATATAAGGAAAGGTCTCTATAAATGAACTTCAAGTTGCATGCCTTTTGTTCAATTTATTTTGACTCTTCAAATGCTTTAAGCTCTCATGATCTGTATGAATTACGAACTCCTTGGGCAATAAACAATGTTGCCATGTCTCCAATGCCTGCACCAATGCAAACATCTCTTTATCATAGGTGGGATAGTATAAGCTTGCACCACTAAGCTTTTCACTAAAATAGGCAATTGGCCTACCTTCTTGCATCAATACAGCTCTAATTCCAACATCAGAAGCATCATATTTAATCTCAAAAGTAGAATCAAAATTAGGTAAAGTAAGTAAAGGAGCATTAATCAATTTATCTTTCAGAACCTGAAATGCCCTTTCTTGTGCATCTCCCCATTTGAAACCTACATGCTTCTTAATAACCTCAGTTAAAGGGGTGGCAAGGGTGGAAAAATCCCTAACAAATAGCTTACAAAAGCTAGCTAGGCCATGAAAAGATCTCACCTCACTCACACTCTTAGGTGTTAGCCAAAAAGTAATAGCCTCTACCTTTTCTTTATCTACCTCAATCCTATTAGCACTAACAATATATCCTAGAAAAACTACCTTAGGACTGCAAAAGTCACAGTTGCGAAGATTAGCATAAAGCTTTTCTCTTCGCAAGACATCAAATAAAGTCCTAAGATGCTCTAAATGCTCATGCATGGAATTGCTATAGACTAATATGTCATCAAAATATAAAACAATAAACTTGCCGATAAAAGGACGCAAAACATGGTTCATAAGTCTCATAAAGGTACTAGGGGCATTAGTTGGCATAAAAGGCATCACTAGCCACTCATACAAACCATACTTAGTCTTAAAGGCAGTTGATATGGACCAACCTCATCACATGGATTTCATGAAGATGGACTTGATGAAGATGAGCAAGAGCATGGAGGAGTGTGGCCAAAGCTTGAAGCCCAAGATCAAAGTCAAGCTATTGAGGCTAGATCCAATACAATTGCCTCAAGGCCCAATAGCTAGATCAAGATTCAAGAAGTATTAACAAGCCTTAATTCAACACATGCAAGGCCTTATGAATTCCACCCAAGAAGAATTACAAGGAGTTCAAGGCTTTAGTTTAAGTGAAGGCCCAACTCAACTTAATGTATTACAAGTGCAAGTGTTTAATGGGCTTAATTAATCTTTTATTTGGGCTCAAAAAGACTAAAGCTGCTGAATTGCATATGAAGAATTTGGACCTAACTTAGCTTATGTTTTAAGGCCCATATGCATGACTTAAGTAAATTAAGGTTGCTATACTTAAGTTGGGCGGTTGCACATGTTATTTACCCTAGTTAGGACTTTGTTTAAGTTATCTCTTTAAGTTAGGATGGTTATCTTTATCCTATATGAGATGTAAACCCTTATTAGTTAAGATTTAGAGTTTTCTAAGGCCTATATAAGGCGAGTATGAAACTTGATATGGGAATTAAGTTAAAAGTTGAATGATAATTGGTATTTTACCTTAATGCTTGTTTGCTTTGTCTTTGTGTTCTTGTGTAGAATGCATGCTTAAGAAACATTCAAGTAGATTTATCATCTTCTTGTGGAGTGTTTTGAATTTGGGATTTAGGAATAAGTTTTCTAAATTCTAATTCTTGATTATCTGTCTAAGTAATCTAATTTCTAACATTTCTTAGGGGTTCAACCGAATTGGTTCTTAGGGTTTTCGTGTTAATGTGTTGGGAGTTCGCAATTCAAAAGGGGTCTCAAGCTTATTCATGGAGGTTCCATATCATTTGGTATGAGAGCTTTGGCTCTAGATCAAGTTTTATCCTTTCATATTTTCATTACTCAATTCTGATTTCTTATGTTTCTTTATTCTTTTTCTTATAATTCAGTTCATGTTATTAGTTCTTTGTTTAAGTCAATTGTTAGAGTTCTAAAGTTAAAAAAATAATATCATTTTGGTATTTTAATTCTGTCCTTTTTGTTATTCATTCATTAAGGTTAGTTATTCTCCATTACATCTTGTTCTTACATTTTCTTTGTTATGTTTTGGCTTAATCGTGTTCATTGAGTCTAGTTTTGTGTTCTACTTGTCGTGTCATTTTAATTTTGATTTGTTTTAAGTGTTAAGCACGTGAGTTATGTGTGAGAGATGTACTATCGAAAAGATTGCCATGAGCGACAAAGGGACAACTTGTTTTACACAAGATTTCACGTAAAAGGCAAGGCGTGTAATGTGATTATTGATAGTGGAAGTTGCACTAATGTTGTAAGTACTCTTTTGATTAGTATATTGGGCCTCCTTACAATACCACACCCACATCCATATAAGCTTCAATGTCTTAATGATTATGGTGAGGTTAAGGTGATGATAGTGATGATAAGCCGGCCTTAGATGATGACACACAAGAAGAAATGGGGAATGATATGAGCCAAACTAGCACAATGAATTCTACTCCAACAAGGAGTCTTGATAATGCAAATCCTACTAGCTCAAGGATTTCTAATCCAATAAGGAGGCCTCACTCCACTAGGAATCCTAATCCTGCAAGGAGTCCTGATGATATTAGGAGTTCAAATAATGAAAGGAATCTTAATTCAACTAGGAGTCCTAGTTCAATTCAAGCTATAAGTCAATGAGCTTATCCAAGACATTTAGGCTAAGGATATATCAAGGCTTGAAGAATTGGATTTAAGTTAAAGGCTTATTAATCTAATTCAGTTTATTGTGCTTGAAAGAATTTAATTGGGCTTAAAAAGACCAAAGAAGCTGAATTGGAGCATATAAAGACTTTCGGTCTAACCTGGCTTATGTTATGAGGCCCATCTATATGAGTTATGTAAATTATGATTTTATGGCTAAGTCTAAATTGTAATCCATGGGTTAAATACTCCTTTGCCTATTCTTGATGTTCCTTGGACAAATTTATGTATGGATTTTGTACTTGGATTGCCTAGGACTAGGAAGGGCCGAGATAGTGTAATCGTTGTTATGGATCGATTTAGTAAGATGGCTCACTTTATACCATGCCACAAGGATAGATCAACTCTTTGATAAGTAAGATTTGCATTCAAACAATAATACAAAGACAAATCAAACAAGCTTTAATGTAAAAATACCAATTATCATTCAACTTCAACTTAAACTTTACATCAAAATTAGTACTAGCCTTATATAAGCCTTAGAAAATTCTAAATCTTAACTAATAAGGATTTACATCTCATATAGGATAAAGATAACCTTCCTAACTAAAAGAGATAACTTAAACAAAGACATAATTAGGTTAAAATACATGTATAGCAGCCCATAATAAGCCATAAAATCCTAATTTACACAAGTCATAGAGATAGGCCTTATAACATAAGTCAAGTTAGGCCTAAAGTCTTCGTATGCTCTAATTCAGCTTCTTTGGTCTTTACAAGCCCAATTAGATTCATTCAAGCCTAATAAACTGAAATCAATGAACCTTGAACTTAAATTTAATTATATGTCCTTAGCCCAAATGTCTTAAATAAGCTTATGACTTATAATTTGAATAGGACTAAGAGTCCTAGTGAATCAGGATCCCTTTTGCTGCTTGAACTCCTAATATCATCAGGACTCCTTGTTGGATTGGGATTCCTAGTTGAGTTAGGACTCCTTATTGGATTAGGATTCCTTGAGGTAGTAGGATTTGCATCATTAAGACTCCTTGTCGGAGTAGGATTCGTTGTGTTAGTTTGGTTTGTATTAAAGCTAATTATGAATAAATAAATAATTAAATAAAGATTAATAAACTAAAGTCAAATTAACAACCAGGGAGGAGTTGATTGGGAACAACTCTCGTAGTCCTAAATTTTATGAGCAAGCTTAATAAAAATAAGGGTAAATTTAGGTGGGCCTACCTAATAAACTCCTACCCAAATTACTTGATTATATGCATTTCAAATGCGCTGGAAATTCGGCTTGTATTACACTTGGATTAGTCAAAAATAACTTGATTTCTCCCTTTCGCATGTGGATTTACGTGTTTCCTGCTTAATCATCAAGCTAAGCTCCAATGCCACCGGTCAAGCTTATTAATTGTGTTCCCATGATTCCTTATGCCCAACCTTGCATCATTAGGAGTCCTCATGCCTAGAAGAAGAAGGAAGGACAGAGATCCTAATGGTGCAAATCTTGAGTCAGAATATTTAGGCATGCCTCGATTCTTGGCGTTCCTTCTTTCATCTAAAAGATTCTACGATCATTCGGATAATTATAACAATACACGATCAAGTAATTTTCTTTCTTCGCATTCGTTGAAGCATTGGATTGGTGCCTATGATTGCCGCTTCCACGCACATTCATATCACTCATGTTTATGCTCATATAAAAACAAACCAATATACTATATAAAGATTAGAAAGAGACACAAAAAAAGCAGACAAAATGAGAATATAGGTAGGACTTCAAATTCGATAAGGAAAGAAATCACATGTTCTTTGTTCTCTTCCATACAGCTTAGCGTAAGGATAAAATCAAATTGATTTAATCACAAGCGTAGATAAAGAACACAAGAGAGAGGAAGGACGTAAGGCATAAGTCTATGCTCACTAGCACGAGTGCTGAACCCATAATTTGATTTCCTACAAGGTAGAAAACTGAAGTAATATGCTCATTAGCTTCAAGTATTTGGTTGCGTGCAGTTTTTATAGTGCGAAAACCCTCACTCCATAAGAATAAGAGACTATAAGCTAAATATGAATAAATAAATAAAGAAAGATTAATAAACTAAAGTTAAATTAATAACCAGAGAGGAGTTGACTAGGCAACAACTCTCGTAGTCCCAAATTTTATGAGCTATCTTAATAAGAATAAGAGTAAATTCGGGTGGGTCTATCTAAAAACACTCCTACCTAAATTACATCATTATATGCATTTCAAACATCGAAGTGCTCGAATTTCGGCTTGTATTACGCTTGGATTAATAGAAAACAACATGATTTGTCCCAAATGCGATTGGATTTACATCTCTCCTGCTTGATCATCAAGCTAAGCCCCAATGCCATCGGTCATGCTTGTTAATTGTCTTCCCATGATTTTGTTATGCCCAACCTTGCATCATCAGGAGTCCTCATGCTCAGAGGAACAAGGAAGGATGGATATCTAATGGTGCAAATCTTGAATAAGAATGTTTGGGCGTGCCTCGATTCTCGGCATTCTACCTTTCCTCTAAAAGATTCCTTTATGATCATTCAGAGAATGATTGATACAAACCAAACTACCATAACAAATTCTACCCAACAAGGAGTCTTGATGATGCAAATGCTACTAACTCAAGGAATCCTAATCAAATAAAGAGGCTTGACTCAACTATGAATCCTAATCCGGCAAGGAGTCCTAATGATATTAGGAGTACAAGCAACAAAAGGAATCCTAATTTAACTAGGAATCCTAATTTAACTAGTAGTCATAGTTCGATTTAAATTGCAAGTTAATGAGCTTATCCAAGACATTTGGGCTAAGGACACATTAAGGATTGAAGAATTAGATTTAAGTTCTAGGCTTATTAATCTAATTTAATTATCAGGCTTGAATGAATCAAATTGGACTTAAAAAGACCAAACAAGCTGAATTGGAGCACATGAAGACTTTAGGCCTAACTTAGCTTATGTTTTGAGGCCCATCGATATGACTTATGTAAACTAGGGTTTTATAGCTTATTTTGGGCGGCCACACATGTATTTTAACCTAAATAGGACTTTGTTTAAGTTATTTTTTTTAGTTAGGAAGGTTATCTTTATCCTATATCAGATGTAAATCCTTATTAGTCAAGATTTAGGGTTTTCTAAGCCCTATATAAGGCTAGTACGAATTTTGATCTAATGAATTAAAAAGTTGAAAGTTGAAGTTAAAAATTGAATGATAATTGGTTATTAAACCTTAAAACTGTTTGCTTTGTCTTTGTGTTCTTATGTAGAATGCATGATTAAGAAACATTCAAGTCGATTCATCATCTTCTTATGGAGTATTCGAAATTAGGATTTAGGAACAAGTTTTCTAAATTTTAATTCTTGATCATCTTTCTAAGTAATATGTATACTAACCTTTCTCAAGCTTATTCACGAAGGTTTCATATCAATAATATCAATACACGATTAACAAAACACAAATGAAAGGAAGAACATGAGCGATAAGTTTATGCTCGCAAGCGTGAGTGTTGATAAGTCCATAAAGATCTTGAAAGAACCCAAAAATTGATTGCCCGCAAGGTAGAAAACTGAAATAATATGCTTATTAGCCTTAAGTATTCGATTACATGTGCTTTTCATAGTGCAAAAGTCCTCATTCCATAAGAACAAGAAACTAGAATCTAAATATGAATAAATAGATGAAGAAAGATGAATAAAGTGAAGTCAAATCAAGAACGAGAAAGGAGTTGATTGGTCAAAAACTCTAGTAGTTCCAAATTTTATGAGCCAGCTTAACATAAACAGAGCGAAATTCGCATGTGCCTACCTAATAATACTTAGATCCAAATTACTTCATTATATGCATTCCAAACATCAAAACTCTCACATTCTCGCTTATATTACACTTGGATTTATTGAAAATAATATGACTTCTTTTACGCATGGATTTACGTCTCATCCTGCTTGATAATCAAATTTAGGACTATAAGAGTTGTTAACCAGCCCTTATGGCAATCCTTGTGTCATAAGGAGTCCTCGTGCCTTGAGGAACAAGGAATGATGAAGATCCTAAATTTTATGAATCAGCTTAATGAAAACAAGGGAAAATTCATATGGGCTTACCTAATAACTCCAAACTAAATTACTTAATTATATGCCTCCCAAAGATTAAGTAGTTATTCCTTATTGTGCCTAGAGGAACAAGGAATGATGGAGATCCTAATGGTGCCAATCCTGAATTAGAATATTTGGGCGAGACTCGATTCTCAACATTCCCTCTTTCCTTTAAAATATTCATCCGAGAACATTCTTAGAATGATATCGATACTTGATCAACTAATTTTCCTTCTTCCCATTTGTCCAAGCCTTGGATCAATGCCTATGATTGCCACTTCCACGTGCTTTCACTCAACACTCATATTTATGCACCCTAAATAAAATCACAAGCTTTTTGTTCTTTCCCATACGGTTAAGCTTAAGGATCAAATTGAATAGATTTAAGCATAAGGGTAGACAAAGAATACAAAACAAAGAAAGGTCGTCAGAAATAAGTTTGGGGCCGAAGTGTTATTTGGCCCATGCAAATTTCCCTTTGTTTTCATTATAGAATCATGGGTGCACAATTGACAAGCTTGATCGGTGGCATTAAAGTGTGACTTGATGTTCAAGCAGCACGATATGCAAATATATGCACATAATGGGAGAAATCACGCTACTTTTAATTAATACAAGCAGGAATGCATGCGTTTTGATGTTTAAGAGGTATATAATAAAGAGAATTAGGTCGGAGTGCTATTACATACGCCGACACGAATTTCTCTTTATTTTTGTTAAAAAATCATGGGAACATAATTGAAAAGCTTCATTCGTGGCATTGGAGCATGACTTAGTGATCAAGCATAACAAAATGCAAATACAAGCGCGTGATGGAGAAATTATATTCTTTTCAGTTAATCAAAGCGGGAATGCGCTCATTTTGATGTCTGGGACGCATATAATGATGTAATTTTGGCTGGAGTGTTATTAGGTAGGCCCATAAGAATTTCCCCTTGTTTCATTAAGCTAGCTTATAAAATTTGAGACTACGATAGTTGTTGGCTAGTCAACTCCTCTCTAGTTCTTGATTTGACTTTAGTTTATTCATCTCTCTTTATTTATTTATTCATATTTAGCTTTTAATTTCTTCTTCTTATGGAATGAGGCTTTTGCACTATGAAAACTACATGCATCTGAATATTTGAGGCTAGTGTGCATATTATTTTAGTTTTCTACCTTGCAGAGAAATAAGTTATGGGTTCTTTCAAGACCTTTGCGGACTTATGAAGACTTACACTAGCGAACCTAGTCTAATTGCTGACATCCTTCCTTTCTTTTATGTTCTTTTTCTACCCATGAGTTTAAATCAATTCGATTTGATCCTTATTCTTAGCCATGGAAGAGAATCAGATACGAAATCCTAGCTATGTTCTCATTTCTTTCCTTAGAGGAACAAGGAAGGATGAAGATCCCAATGTTGTAAATCCTGAATCAGAATATTTGGGAGTGCCTCGATTCTCATCGTTCCCTCTTTTTGCTAAAAGATTTTTCTGTGGTCATTTGGAGACTGATATCAATACATGATCAACTAATAATATTTCTTTTCATTCCTCGAATTATGGATTGGTGCCTATGATTGTTGTTTTCCACGTGCTTTCACTCAACACTCGTATTTGTGCTCCCCAAATAAACCCAAACCATCATACTAAATAGAAACTAGGAAGAAAGACATAAAAGAAACAAAGAAAATGAGAATATAGCCAAGATTTTAGATTCGGTAAGGCTAAGCATAAGGATCAAATCTAGTTGAATTAAACATAAAGGCAGACAAAGAACACAAGACAAAGGAAGGACGTAAATGATAAGTCTATGCTTGCTAGCGCGAGTGTTGATAAGTCCATAAAGTTCTTGAAAGAACTAATAACTTGTTTTCCCGCACGGTAGAAAACTGAAATAATATGCTTGTTGGCCTTAGTATTCGGTTCCATGCAGTTTTTATAGTGTGAAAGCCCTCATTCCATAAAAAGAAGAAACTAGAAGCTAAATATTAATAAATAAAGAATGAAAGATAAATAAACTAGAGTCAAATTAAGAATGATAGAGGAATTAACTGGGCAACAACTCTCGTAGTCCTAAATTTTATGAGCCAACTTACAAAAAAAGGGTAAATTCGAGTGGGACTATCTAAAAACACTCTGACCTAAATTACTTCATTATATGCATCATAAACATAAAAAAGCTTGCATTCTCATTTTTATTAGACTTCTCCCTTACACACGTGGAATTACATCTCATCCTACTTGATCATTTATTGTCACACCCGTACTCTAAGTATGTAGTCATCCTTTTAGCATTGCATTTTCATATAGTATCTTAATTGAATTAAGGTAGTACTAAAGTGTGTTTAATAATAAATAATAGTGGGACTTAAATGAAATGAAAGAAAGATGGTGGATTGAATTAGGATGAAAGAATAAAAGTTATAGAGTTCATAAGTAATATGAATAATTTATTAAGGACCTAAGGGGATATTTTACAACTAATACTATTCTATACTATGTCTAGAATCATCCACTCTCTACTACTAAGTCTCCATATGCATATATGTTCACACACACACACACACTTAACATAAGAAAAGAAAAGAAAGAAATTGAGAGAGTTTCTTCATTAAACAATCTGGTCTAATTTTTTTCCAAGAGGAATTTTAAGGTTTAAGCACTTTGTTGGCCATAATCTTCATCTACAAAGGCTTTATTTAGTAATTATTATAAGAGTTTTGATTGATTTGAGTTAGGATTGGGGAGTTGTATTCTTGGGTTGGATTTTTCTAATTTTTCAGCCTCACTATTTATTTCATATCTTGAGCTAGAAAACTCCAAATTAGGCATGGCTTGATGTATAGGAAACTTTAGTATTTAAGTGTGTTTAATGTAAAGGCTTATTATTTTATTGAATTCTAAGTGAAATTGATGAATTAGGTGTTGAAAAAGGCAAGGAAAATGCAAGTGCAAGGTAGATATTTTGTGGAGCTTGTTGGGTATGACTAAAGACCACTTTCGGTGAGTAGATATCAAGCCCTTGCAAAGTTGATTTCTTTGATTCAAAAGCTTAAAGTTGTTATTTTAAGCTTATTCAATTTTAGATTAGTACTTATTTCAAAATATATTCAATTGGTTTTACAAATTTGAAGTATAATTAACAAAATTAGGTTGTTTGTGTTGGATTTTAAATGTGATGATTTTGCAATTCAACTACAAGAATGTTTTAGCTTTTAGTTTGCCTAATTAATCAATATATAATGTTAATTAAAGATCTTGGCTTTTTCTTGATGAGCACAAACATTGATAATCTTAATTTCATCGATTGCATATTACTTATTTTCACAATTATGGGGCAGTCTGATATAGTTTTATTTTAATGTTAAAAAGAGCATTCATCTAATGCTTTTGAGCGAGTGAAAGTGTACTTTGTTTTCAAGAAATGAATCCTCGCAATGATGTGTTTGAAATGTACTGAGACTGATATATGCACATGTGATTTATTTGTGTTTGTTAATGTGCATTAGACAATGAGGCACTTGATTGCAATCCGGTGAAGGGAAAAGGGTCGGAGCATGCTAATATAGAGGAAGGGTTAGCCATCAAGTGTGCTTAGAGTGGAATTTTGCGTGATGGTTGATTGGTGATAATCGTTGTGAGGATGGTTAAAATCTATGAGACTTTTTATACCATTTAAAGTATATAATGTTGATAATTATTATTGCTATTTTGTATGAGTGTTAGAACAGTTTCTGTAGTGGTGTTTTCTTGCTTAACAAAGATTAATTGCCTCAAGAGTTTGATTCACAATGTTATATATTTTGTATAATTATATGATTTTCTTCTGCTTACAGTTATCTAAATTATTTTCTGCTTGTATATCTATTCCTTGAGTATTTTTATATTCATTCTACTCTTTTCATAAATTTTATTCAGGAAGCAAGGCTTAATAATGGGTGGTTGAGCTAGTAAGTGTGATTAAAGGCGAGAGTAAGGTAGGCTAGAATTTCTCATATGAGGAGTCATATATATACTCATTGTAACTTGTATCTAACCTTGTTTCATACCATGGTGGTTATGTACATGTAAAAGGCTATGTTATAAAGTTAATGTTTAAAGGCAAACTTTATATATTAACTTATTTAATAATTATTAATAAAACCATTTCTAGTTATAGTCATTGTAATGAAACATCATATTAAAAAAATTATCTATTTTTCATAATTATGATTTTGAAATACATTATTACATAGACATATGTAAGCATGTTATAATTCAACTAAACTAAAAAGATTTTAGAAAGCATTTGGTTTTAAATATCCATCCTGGGCTACATGAGACGAGGTGTGACAACTACGTAATCCCCAATGCCACCAGTCAAGCTTGTCAATTGCACTTGCCAATCCTTATGTAATCAGGAGTCCTTGTCCTTAGAGGAGCAAGGAATGATGGAGATCCCAATGGTGCATCTCATGAATAAGAATATCTAGGCATGTCTCGGTTCTCGCCCTTCTGTCTTTCCTCTAAAAGATTTGCCTATGATCATTCGGAGAATTATATGAATACTTTATCAACAAGTCTTCTACGGTTTGTCTCAAGTCTATTTAACTTGAACCAAGCCGTATGTTACATTAAGTTTTGATTATTAATGATATTTCATTATTTTAGCAACCTTTGCTTGAATTCTTATATTCTTTTTGAATGCATTTAACGCTTATCAAATATTTGATCTATCTTTATGGCGTGCTAGGATTAGGGTTTAAAAGACTTAGCTTTCTTGAGGTTCTAATTCTATTTATCAACTTTATAATCTAATCTATAGTGATCATACTATTAGAGTTTATATATTCTATTCCTAAAGGTTCTTAATAGTTCGCTAATGCAGGTCTTCATAAATCCGCAAAGTTCTTAAAAGTACCCATAACTTGATCGCCCATACGATAGAAAACTAAAATAACATACTCACTAGCCTTAAGTATTCGGATGCATATAGTTTTTATAGGGTGAAAACCCTCTTTCTAAAACAAGAAGAAACTAGAAGCTAAATTATAAATAAATAAAGAACGAGAGAGGAGTTGATTGGTCAATAACTCTCATGGTCCCAAATTTTATGAGCCAGCTTAAAAAGAAATAAGGAAAAATTCACATGGGCGTACCTACTAACACTCCGACCCAAATTACATCATTCCACACATCAAAATCATCACATTCTCGCTTGTATTACACTTAGATTTATTGAAAATAACATGATTTCTCCTTTATGCACATGGATTTATGTCTCGTCCTACTTAATCATCAAGCTAAGCCCTAATACCACCGGTCAAGCTTGTCAATTGCATTACCATGATTCCTTATGCGAATTCTTATGTCATCATGAGTCCTCATGCATAGAGAAATAAGGAATGATAGAGATCCTAATGGTGCAAATCTTGAATCAGAATATTTGGGTGTGCCTTGATTCTCGGCGTTCCCTCTTTCCTTTAAAAGATTTGTCTACGATCATTTGAAGAATGATGTCAATACTTGATCAACTAATTTTCTTTCTTTGCATTTGTCCAAGCCTTGGATCGATGCCTGTGATTATCACTTCCATGCGCTTTAACTCAACAATCCTGTTTATACTCGCTAAATAAAACTAAACCATTAATAGTCTAATTTATGCAGCTACAATCTAAGGCAGTGAACCTATCGATGCAGTCTAGCACTAATGGCGAGTATCAAGGTCGTATCCCTCGGGAAAGTGAAAGCCCAGAGTTACTACTTTGTTCTCTATTATATTAACCTAAAATAAATGATAAACAATTTCTAAATTTCCTAATAACTACAAGGTGAGTTCTAAGGGAGATGCAAGAATGAATGGATAAATGAAACAACCAAGACAAGAAAGCAAACCCAAAGAGAACCTAGACTAGTTGGCAATCAGACAAAAGATAACAGATTGATGAGTCGAATTATGCTACCCATGGATGAATTCTTAATTGAATTCAGTTTCTCTCTCGAGATAACCAAATTCCTAAACTCAAGAACCCAAAGTTGGAATCTCTTCATAATGATTGATCCTTAAATTAGCATTAAGCTTTAATCCGCCTCTATTAAGCTTTGTTAATTCTTAATCCAGCTAGTTAATTATACTTACCTCTAAGTGATTATTAACCAGTTCTTGCTATTCAAAATTCCAATTGCCAAATGAACTTCTCAATCACATAAAGCAATCTAAATATCACAATTTAAAACGTCTCCTGACTAATGCATTATCGTCATGGCCATGCTGGTCAGCACCACCGGAGTCCAGGTCGTGCTGAACCTTCGGATCTCATAAGTTAGGTTTTCTTCTTCGCCGTACCTCCGCCGATGCTGAGCCACCACGGGCTGTGATAGCCTCGAAAACTGCGCCTAGAACACCATATTTGAGGATCAAAGGCTAATGCACAGCTACAGTCTAGGCCATACTAATCAGCACGGCCTTGACCTAGGCTATGCTCAATGTTTATGCGAGCCCTTGTCCAATTTTGATGAATTCCCATCCGTTTCGGCAAGTATTGATCTATAATTGCTCAAACACTAATGATGGTCCTATAAATTCTCCTAAAATGTAAAAGAACACAAAACACAGGTGATCTTGAAATAAAAGCACAATAATTGCTAAGAATATACACAATAATATGCAAGCAAATATGTGTAAAACTATGCACATCAACCATCATATTCGAAATTAAATAATAAAGAGAGACACAAAAAGACAAAAAAATGAGAATATAGGTAGGATTTTGGATCCAATAAGAAAACAACTTATGAATTATTTATTCTCTTCTATACGGCTAAGTGTAAGGATCAAGTCGAATTAATTTAAACACAAGGGTAGATAGAAAACATAAAAGAATTTGATTTCTCGCAAAGTTCTTGAAAGAACACAACTTGATTTCTGAAATAATATTCTCATTAGCCTCAAGTAATCAGTTCTATGGGGTTTTCATGTTAATGTGTTGGGGGTCCGCAATTCAAAAAGGGTTCTCAAGCTTATTTATGGGAGACCACTCCTCTTTCTCAAGCTTCATATAGAATGGCTCTAGGTAAGTTGAAAGAGCTGAAGGTACAATTGCAAGAATTACTTGATAAAGGCTACATTAGGCCTAGAGTGTCGCCTTGGGGAGCATCGGTTTTGTTTGTTAAAAAGAAGGACGGCACTATGAGATTGTGTATTAATTATAGACAATTGAATAAGGTGACAGTTTGCAACAAAAATCCATTACCATATATTAACAATTTATTGGATCAACTATAGGGAGCTCAGGTATTTTTTGAGATTGATTTAAGATCTGGGTATCACCAATTGAAGATTAAGGAAGTAGATGTACCTAAAACAACATTTAGAACTCGATACGGCCATTATGAACTTTTAGTGATGCCGTTTGGGTTAACTAATGGTCTAGCTGCATTTATGGACTTGATGAATGGAGTCTTCAAGCCTTATTTAGATAGTTTTGTAATTGTGTTTATAGATGACATTCTGGTGTACTCACGAACAGAGGAGCAACATGTAAAGCACTTGAAGATTGTATTACGAACATTCAGATTTTGTTTGCAATCTTAATTGCGCTTTGTGGTTATGCTATTGATATATAAATACTGATTGTGATATAGGAATCTGGGTCAAAATGTATTAAACGGGTCCATTCCGCCTGAGAATGGGCAGCTATCGAATATTCAATACCTGTAAATGCCTAACTAGCTTCGCATGATTTTGTATTGGAAAAGCTATTGAGCTTCTCTACTTAATGCAAAGCATTTGGTTTCATTGTGTAGGCATTCACTAATTTGTTTTCTCTGTGTTTGATGATGGAACAGTAGCCTAGGTATCAACAATCTGATAGGTCGAGTGCCTCCAGAGCTTGGAAATCTTACCAAGTTGCTTTCTCTGTGACTGTTGTCTTGAGTTTGTTCAGATATCTTTTATTTATATGTCTAAACTAACCATCTGATTGATTTATTGTAAACGTAGACTTTTAGATCAAGACGACATGGATCGGTCAACACAGCTCAAATCTAGGTCGTGTTGGATCCTGAAACCAAAGTTAAAACAAAAGAAAAAGAAAGAAAGAAAAAGGAAAAAAAGAGGAGAAGAAGAGAACTTTGGACTATTCAAGATAGACCTTGAGAGCTAACTTCCAAACGATCAAGAAGAGGAAAACAAAGACGAATTATACTTTAACATCATCAAGATAGCCGCTCTTGAGGATTGGATTGAAGATTCAAAGGAAGAAGAAAGAGATCTTGAGCTGTAGAGTGTGGATACAGAGTTATTCAAGAGGGTTTAGCATCTTACCATTTGAGAAAAGGGTGGTCATGTTCTATTCAATTCTTATTTACTTTGTATTCAATTCATGTTTTAGTTCAATCATAATTCTATGATATACCCATTTGGGGGCGATCTTTAGCCATGCTAGGCTTGTTTTGTGCTTAAATGATTGGATTATTGATTTAAGATTGTAGTTTTCATTCAAGTATAATAAAATTTATTGTTTCTTCTTTCATTGTTGGATCAATTTGAGAACTCCTCTGTAATTGAGAAATTCAATTGAGTTTGGACAACTGCTAGTGTGATTAGGTTATTTACATCCTAGAGATAAGTGTAATAGCTTACTGGAATAAGAACCAAACATTCTTATTAGCGATAATTTAGAGATTAATACTATTTTAAAATCAATTGTTAAGAAGAGATTCCAACTTTAGATCTTTAGGATTAGGAATTAGTTAACTCAAGAGAGAAGCCAATTCATTTAAGAAATTATCCATAGATTACAATTCTTAATAAATTAATTCACAATTTATTGTTTGTAAGACGACTAGCTAAAGTGATCCCCAATTGGGTTAATTCATCTTATTATCCTTTCTTAACTTTCATTTTCTTTATTAAAATTTAGCTTTTCAATTGCATTCTTAATCATTTTTAGTTAATAATCTTCACCACCTTTTGATCGGTTAGATAATAGGAATAGCGTAGTAGTAGTAGTTTCTCAGGTCCTGTGGGATACGATATTGACACTTGCCATAGCTATGTTACACTCGATAGGTGCACTTGCCTGTAGATTGCTAGTCGTGTTAGCGAGCCATCAAGTTTTTAGCGCTATTGTCGGGGAGCTTGTTTTGAGAAATATGAGAAGTATGTGTTCTTGTTAATTTAGCCATTCACTATTTATTCTTTATTTGTTTTTTGTTCAATTTTATTCTTTTATTCATTCGTGCTGTTGGTTATTTGTTGTTTCAGGTAGTGTATGACTAGGAGGTCCAATCCTGAACTAGTAGACCCTCTTCCAAAACCAGAGCGATCCCTCAGACAGTTGAGGAAGCGATTGAACGTAGAGGAAGAAGAGATTCAGGTGGGAAAAGTCATACACGAGAGTGAGTCGGAAAACATTACAGTAGAGATGGTAGACACTAACGACAACAATGGTAATAACCGGACGATGTATGATTTTGCGAAACCATCATTAGAGGGGACACGAACATGTATTACGAGACCGGCTGTTGCCGCCAATAATTTTGAAATAAAGCCTAATGTCATTCAGATGGTGCAGCAAACGGTTCAGTTTGGAGGCTTGCTAAATGAGGATCCTAACGCATATATAGCAAGTTTCTTAGAGATTTATCTTTTTGTTTTCACTCTCCAAAACACTCGTTTTATTTTCGCTCTCTAAAGGACTCTTTTTATTTTCCATCTCTTTCTTTTCAGCCTCTACTCTCATTTTACCCAGTTTGCATTGGTCTTCATACACTTCTTTTGCTGAAAGTGGTGTAAGTGTGACTTTTCTCCCATCTTTTACAAAAGAGTACCTATTAAGGAACCCATCATGGACAGCTCTTCTATCAAGTTGTCGTAGCCTACCAAGTATGATATGGCTAGTATTCATTGGCACTACAGCATATAACACTTCATCTGAATACCTCCCAATAATGAAAGCCACAATAACCTGTTTATTCACTTTTATCAACCATAGTTGTTTAACCATAATAACTTATAAGGTTTTGGATGTGGAATGAGATTTAATCCCAATTATTCTACCATTAAAGTGCTACCAATGTTTGTACAATTGCCACTATCAATAATGATATGGCATGTCTTACCTTTTGTAATGATATCTTGTGTGAAAGAAGTTGTCCCTTTTTTGCTCATGGCAATCCTCCTTTTGATAATACATCACAGACACACAACTCACGTGTTTAACACCCAAAGCAAATTAGAATTAAAACGATAATACAACAAGAAGACAAAACTAGACTTAGTGAACAAGATTAAGCATAACCATAATAAACCAATGTAAGAACAAGATGTAATGGAGAATAACTAATCTTAATAAACAAACAACAAAAATGACAGAATTAGAATACCAAACGATCTTTTTTAAAGAATTTTAAAACTCTAACAATTGAATTAAACAAAGAACTAAGAAATAAGAAAACATAAGTTAATAATGAAAATATGAAAGGATAAAACCTCATCTAGAGATTTGTATTCTTTATCAAGTCTTGAAGAATTGGCTTTATCAAGACATTTGTGTTCTAAATCCCTAGTTCGATTCAAACTTTTTCTTGTTAAGCTGGCTCATAAGATTTAGGACTATAAGAGTTGTTGACCAATCAACTACTCTCTCAAACTATAAAAATCACATGCAACCGAATACTTGAGGGTAGTGAGCATATTATTTGAGTTTTCTACCTTGTAAAAAATGAAGATATCAAGAGTTGTGGACTTATCAAGACTCATTCTAATGAACATAGACTTATCGCTTACGTCCTTTCTTTCTTTTATATTCTTTATCAACCCTTGTGTTTAAGTCAATTCGATTTTATCCTTTCGCTTAGCTGTATGAAAGAGAATGAAGAACTTGTGATTTCTTTCCTTATCGAATCCAAAATCCTACCTATGTTCTTTTTTTTTCATTTCTTTTGTACCTCTTTGTCTAGTATGATGGTTTGATTTTATTTGGGGAGCATAAACATGACTGTTTAGTGAAAGCGTGTGGAAGCGGCAATTGTGGACACCAATCCAATGCTTAGACGAATGCAAAAAAAGAAAATTAGTTGATCGAGTAATATCATTATTAGAATGATCGTAGATGAATCTCTTAGAGAAAAGAGGAAACAATGAGAATCGAGGCACAAATAAAGATTTTGATTCAAGGTTTGCACCATTGGGTTCTCCATCGTTTCTTATTCCTCTAGGCACGATGACACATGGGGATATGGAACCTCCATGAATAAGCTTGAGAACCCCTTTTGAATTGCGGACCCCCAACACATTAATATGAACACCCTAAGAACCAATTCGGTTCAACCCTAAGAAAGGTTAGAAATCATATTACTTAGAAAGATGATCAAGAATTAGAATTTAAAAAATTTTCTTCTAAATCCCAAATTCAAAACACTCTATAAGAAGATGATCAATCTACTTGAATGGTTCTTAAGCATGCATTCTACGCAAGAACATAATGACAAAAGCAAACCAGCTTTTAGGTTTAATAACCAATTATCATTCAAATTTAATTTTCATCAATAATATTTCAAGTGTTTTTGTTTTCAAAGTTGTTGCTTTGAACCTTGTGTTCTTGAGTGAATGCAAACAAACTTATCAAAGGAATTGATCTATCCTTTGTGGCATTCATAGATTGGGGTTTAAAGGCCTTAGTTTCATTTAGGTTCTAATCTAAAGATCATCTCTTTCAATTTGTTCTTAGCTTTCCTTGACCGGGTATATTGAATTGTCAAGGGGTTTTCTAGCTTGTAAATCACAGGTTCACATAACCAGAGGGTTTGTGGTTTCAATCCTCGGAGGTTTCTTATCACATGATGACACAAGGATTGGTGCAAAAAATCATGGAAACGCAATTAATAAGCTTGATGATGAGACATAAATCTACACGTGTAAGGGAGAAATCATAATGTTATTAATGAATCCAAGCATAATATAATCAGGAATGCGAGCTTTTTGGTCTTTGGGATGCATATAATTAAGTAATTTGGTTTGGAGTGTTATTAGGTAGGCCCACATGAATTTCCCCTTATTTTCGTTAAGCTGGTTCATAAATTATAGGATCTCCGTTATTCATTGTTTCTCACGGCACGAGGACTCCTGATGACACAAGGATTGCTGTAAAGACTAGTTAACCACTCTTGTTGTCCAAAATTTTATGACCCAACTTAACAAAAACAAGGGACAATTCACGTGGGCCTACCTAATAACAATCTGATCCAAATTACTTCATTATAAGCATCCCAAACATTAAAACGCTCACATTCTCACTTGTATTATGCATGGATTTATTGAAAATAACATGGTTTCTCCTTTATGTGCATGGGTTTATGTCTCGTCCTACTTGATCATGAAGTTAATCCCTAATGCCACTCGTCAAGCTTTTTAATTGCATTCCCATGATTCCTTATATCAATCCTTATGTCATTAGGAGCCCTCGTGCCTAGAGGAATAAGGAATGATGGAGATCTTAATGGTGCAAATCATGAATTAGAGTGTTTAGGTGTGTCTCGATTCTCGCATTCTCTCTTTCCTCTAAAAGATTCTTCCACGATCATTCGAAGAATGATATCAATACTCGATCAATTAATTATCTTTCATCGCATTTGTCCAAGCATTGGATCGGTTTCTATGATTGTCACTTCCATGCGCTTTAACTCAACACTCATGTTTATGCTCGCTAAATAAACCAAACCATCATACAAGACATAGATTAGATATAAAAGAGCAAAAGAAAAGAACAAATGAGAACATAGATAGGATTTCAGATTCGATAAGGAAAGAAATTGCAAGTTCTTTTAATACGAAGCAAACTAGCACAATGAATCCTACTCCAACAAGGAGTCTTAATGATGCAAGTCCTAATAACTCAAGGAATCCTAAAGAAATAAGGAGTCCTGACTCAACTAGGAATCATAATCCAACAAGGATCCTGATGATATTAGGAGTTCAAGTAACGAAAGGAAACCTAATTCAACTAACAGTCCTGATTCAATTCAAATTACAAGTCAATGAGCTTATCTAACACATTTGGGCTAATGAAATATCAAGGCTTGAAGAATTGATTTAAGTTCAAGGCTCATTAAACTAATTCAGCTTATTGGGCTTGAATGAATCTAATCGGGCGTAAAAATAGCAAGGAAGTTGAATTGGCATATGAAGACTTTGGGCCTAACTTATGATACGAACCAAACTAGCACAATGAATCCTACACCAACAAAGAGTCTTGATGATGCAAATTCTACTAGCTCAAGGAATTCTAATTCAATAAGGAGTCTTGACTCAACTAGGAATCCTAATCTTGCAAGGAGTCCTAATGATATTAGGAGTTCAAGCAACGAAAGGAATCCTAATTCAACTAGGAGTCCGAGTTCGATTCAAATTGCAAGTCAATGAGCTTATCCAAGACATTTGGGCTAAGGACACATCAAGGCTTGAAGAATTAGATTTAAGTTGAAGGCTCATTAATCTAATTCAGTTTATTATGCTTAGATGAATTTAATTGGGCTTAAAAAGACCAGAGAAGCTGAATTGGAGCATATGAAAACTTTGGGCGTAACTTGGCTTATGTTTTGAGGCCCATCTATATGACTTACCTAAATTAGGATTTTACAGCTTATTTTGGGCGGCCACACATTTATTTTAACCTAACTAGGACTTTGTTTAAGTTATCTCTTTTATTAGTAAGGTTATCTTTATCTTAGATGAGATGTAAATCCTTATTAGTTAAGATTTAGGATTTTCTAAGGCCTATATAAGGCTAGTACGAATATTGATGTAAAAATTAAGTTGAAGTTGAATGATAATTGGTATTTTTACCTTAAAGCTTATTTGGTTTGTCTTTGTATTCTTGTTTGAATGCAAATCTTACTTATCAAGGAGTTGATCTATCTTTGTGATGTACTTGGAATTGGAATTTAAGGGACTTAGTTTGGCTTAGATTCTAATTCTTGATCATCTTTCAAAGTAATCTGTTTCTAACCTTTCTTAAGGGTTGAACTGAATTGGTTCTTGTGGTGTTCATTTCAATGTGTTAGGGGTCCGCAATTCAAAAAGATTTCTCAAGCTTATTCATGGAGGTTCCGTATTATCTTTATTCTTTTCCAAGGCTAAGCATAAGTTTAAGTAAAAAAATGGATTTGTAACTAAATATTTTAGCATGATCAAATCAAATTGATTAAAACACAATGATACACAAAGAATACAAAAAAGGGAAGGATGTGAGGAATAAGTCTAGGTGAGCATAGAAAGGAAGGATGCAAGCATAGACTTATCCCTCACATCCTTCCTTTCTCTTGTGTTTAAATCAATTTGATTTGATCCTTACGCTTAGCCGTATGGAAGAGAACAAAGAACTTATGATTTCTTTTTTTATCTGATATGAAATTTTACCTATATTCTCATTTTGTTTATTTCTTTTGTGTCACTCTTTCTAATCTCTATCTAGTATGATAGTTTGGTTTTATTTTGGGAGCATAAACACGAGTGTCGAGTGAAAGCGTGTGGAAGAGGCAATCATAGGCACCGATCTAATGCTTATAAGAATGCGAAGAAAGAAAATTAGTTGATCGAGTAATGATATTATTCTCTGAATAATCACAGAGGAGTCTTTTAGAGGAAAGACAAAACAACGTGAATCGAGGCAATGCCCAAATATTCAAGATTCAAGATTTGCACCATTGGGATCTCCATCCTTCTTTGTTCCTTTAGGC
The DNA here is from genome assembly GCF_019578655.1 of Ricinus communis. Classification (NCBI taxonomy): domain Eukaryota; kingdom Viridiplantae; phylum Streptophyta; class Magnoliopsida; order Malpighiales; family Euphorbiaceae; genus Ricinus; species Ricinus communis. Next base: position 26,382,738 of record NC_063257.1, on the reverse strand, counting down.
ACGAGGACTCCTGATGACGTAAGGTTTAGCGTAAGGAATCATGGGAACATAATTGACAAGCTTGACCTGTGGCATTGAGCCTTTGCTTGAAGATTAAGCAGGATGAGATGTAAACCCACACGTGTAAAGGATAAATCATGTTGTTTTTTATTATTCTAAGAATAATACAAGCTGGAATTCAAGCGATTTTATGTTTGAAATGTATATAATGAAGTAATTTGGATCAGAGTATCTTCAGGTAGGCCCACACGAATTTACCCTTACTTTTGTTAAGCTGGCTCATAAAATTTGGGACTACGAGAGTTGTTGCCCAATCAACTCCTCTCTAGTTCTTGATTTGACTTTAGTTTATTCATCTTCCTTTATTTATTTATTCACATTTAGCTTCTAGTTTTTTCTTCTTATGAAATGATGGCTTTCGAACTATAAAAACCCCATGCAACCGAACATTTGAGGCCAATAAACATATTATTCCAGTTTTCTAATTTATGGGAAATCAAGTTATATGTTCTTTCAAGAACTTTGTGGACTTATCAACACTCGTGCCAGTGAGCATCAACTTATCGCTCACATCATTCCTTTCTTATGTGTTCTATATCTACCCATGTGTTAAAATCAATTCGGTTTGATCCTCATGCTTAGCCATATGGAAAAGACCAAAGAACTTATGATTTCTTTACTTATTAGATCTAAAATCCTACTTAGATTCTCATTTTGTTTGCTTCTTTTGTGCCTCTCTTTCTAATCTTTGTCTAATATGATGGTTTGGTTTTATTTGGGTAGCATAAATAAGAGTGTTGAGTGAAAGCATGTGCAAGCGGCAGCCATAAGCACTGATCTAATGATTCGACGAATGTGAAGAAAGAAAATTAGTTGACGTGTATTGATATCATTCTCCAAATGATCATGGACGAACCTTTTAGAGGAAAGAAGGAATGACAAGAATCAAGGCATGCCCAAATATTCCGTTTCATGATTTGCATCATTAGAATCTCCATCCTTCCTTTTTCATCTAGGCATGAGGACTCTTCATGACACATGGTTTGGTATAAGGAATCATGAGAACATAATTGACAAGCTTGATTGGTGGCCTTAGGGCTTAGCTTAATGATCAAGTAGGACGAGACGTAAATCCACGCGCGCGTAAGGTAGAAATCATATTGTTTTCGATAAATCCATGCATAATACTATCGGGAATGCGAGAGAAAGAGCCTATACCTTGATTTCCTAAGGGAGAAGTCATGATGTTTTTTATCAATCCAAGTGTAATACAAGCGGGAATTCAAGCGTTATGATGTTTGGGATGCATAAAATGAAGTAATTTTGGTTGGAGAGTTATTTAGGTAGGCCCATACAAATTTCTCCTTGTTTTCGTCAAGCTAGCTCATAGGACTACAGGAGTTGTTGACTAGTCAACTCCTCTCTAGTTCTTGATTTGTCTTTAGTTTATTCATCTTTCATTATTTATTCATTCATATTTAGGTTCTAGTTTCTTCTTCTTATGGAATAAGGACTTTTGGACTATAAGTACCTCATGCAACCGAATACTTGAGGCTAATAAGCATATTATTTCAGTTTTCTACTTAGTGGGAAATTAAGTTATAGGTTCTTTCAAGAACTTTGTGGACTTGTCAACAGTCACGCTAGAGAGCATAGATTTATCCCTCACGTCCTTCCTTTCTCTTCTATTCTCTGTCTATCATTGTTTTTAAATCAATTCGATTTGATCCTTACACTTAGCCATATGGAAGAAAACAGAGAACTTATGATTTCTTCCCTTATTGGATATAAAATCCTATCTATATTCTCATTTTGTTTATTTCTTTTGTCTCTCTCTTTTTAATCTTTGTCTAGTATGATGGTTTGGTTTTATTTGGGCAAGATAAACATGAGTATTGAGTGAAAGCATATGGAAGCGGCAATTATAGGCACTGATCTAATGCTTCGATGAATGCAAAGGAAGAAAATTAGTTGATCGTGTATTGATATCATTCTTCGAGAGATCGGGGGAGGGGGATCTTTTAGAGGAAATAGGGAATAACATAAATCGAGGCACGCCCAAATATTCCGATTCAAGATCTGTACCATTAGAATCTCCATCTTCCTTATTCCTCTAAGCACAAGGACTCCTCATGATGCAAGGTTTGGCATAAGGAATTATGCAAATGCAATTGACAAGCTTAACCGGTGGCATTGGACCTTTGCTTGATGATCAAGCAGGACAAGACAAATTATTTAGAAAGATGATCAAGAATTAAAATTTAGAAAACTTTGTTCCTAGATCTTAATTTTGAAATACTCCATAAGAAGATGATCAATCTACTTGAATGTTTCTTAAGCATGCATTCGACATAAGAACACAAAGACAAAGCAAACAGCTTAAGGTTTAATAACCAATTATCATTCAAGTTCAAGTTCAACTGAATTCTCATATCAAAATTCGTACTAGCCTTTTATAGGCCTTAGAAAACCATAAATCTTAACTAATAAGGATTTATATCTCATCTAGGATAAAGATAACCTTTCTAATAAAAAGAGATAAATAAAAGAAAGTCCTAACTAGGGTAAATAACATGTGTAGCCGCCTAACTTAAGTAAAGAAACCCTCATTTACTTAAGTCATGCATATGGGCCTTAAAACATAAGCTAAATTAGGCCTAAAGTCTTCATATGCTCCAAATCAGCAGCTTCGATCTTTTTGAGCCTAAATAAGACATTAATTAAGCCCATTAAACACTTGGACTTCTAATATATTAAGTTGAGTTTGGCCTTCACTTAAACTAAAGCCTTGAACTCCTTGTAATTCCTCTTGGGCCGAATTCACAAGGCCTTGCAAGGAATCGAATTACGTGCCAATCAAGGAATCGAATCTGACAAACATCTAATGTGCATAAATCATCCACATAGCTTGGTTTCTACTTGAAAATCAATCAGTTTCCTATCAAGGAGCCCGAAAACCTGAAAAACTCAAAAACATACCAAAGTGCGATCAAAGAGGAATAAATATGACTCAAATACATGAATAAACGATTGATAAATAGTCAATAAATATGCATAGAATCATCTACATCAAACTACCCCACACTTAAGCGTTTGCTTGTTCTTAAGAAATCAACAACTCACTCCTCAAATAGATACCAAATAACTCAATCAAATACTTTGCAGGAGGTTAGCTCAAAACAAGTCTCAAAACTCCGTGACAAATTTCTTCAAAATCTCCAAATCATTAAATCATTGAGAAAGAGAACAAAGTTAATAAAGTTGCTAAAACTAAACTGATAAACCATCCAAACTGAGAATTTGAGAATCATGCCTTACAAGATGTCATCAAAACACACAAGTGTATATAGGTGAATGAATATCGTCAAGCTCTCAACGCAAAAATACAGAAAAAGGTGCTTACCATAAGCTTGCTTATAGATTCAATCTCCACTACTGTGAAATAATCAATAAACATGATCAAAGGGTCTTGAGCCAAGTTGTAATGGGGTTAAGGTAGGGTATGGAGAAATATGGAAAGTAAGCTAAAAGTTGCTGGAAAATTATGCAGGTAATACAAGAAAATAGCCAAGGATCAAATGCTGTACCAAAATTGAATACTAAGTTGCTCCAATAATAAGATGATGCTCGAAATGAACTAAAAGAAAATTATAAATATATGTATTATTTTTAATTTTATTATTATTATTTTATTTTTTTCTTTCTTTCTTTGTTTTTTCTCTTTTTACAACTACTCTTGCAACAACAGATAACGCAGGATGAAGTAATACAATGATCAATCAAAAGTAGTAAAATGATATGTATAATTTGGATTGAAGGGAGCATCTACAAAAAATCTAGTAACTTAATGAATATATGCAAATTGATCCAAAATGAAATGCAGCATAAACGTGCATAATTTCTAGCAACAATGGTAGAATGAATAGAAGTGATATAATGCGTGTCAAAGGTAAATTACATGAGAGAAAAAGGCTAAGGTTCAAAATGGGTTCACTAAGGGAAAAACAGGGTTAGGCTTTTAGCCAAATTGTGTAATTCTTAAGTGCCCAAATCATCTCATGACTATCAAAAATTCATGTAATCTCAAAAGTCATCACAAAGCAAGTTCTAGAAATAAAAATCCTGCACAATGCTCACTAATCAAAAATAGAAGGAGCATAAAAGCCTCACCATTTGAGTGGGATAAAATTGCATGAATTCTCAAACCAAAGTTTAAACAATCAAACAATCTAATAAGCATCAATATTAACAGTGTTCTATATCCAAGATACAGTAAAATGAAAAAAATTAAGGAAAAACACTAGTTTTACCTGGCTTGATTGAAATTAAGAGATTCGTTCATTGCCTTCTTTCAACAAGATTCGATAAAAGCTATAAGGGTATCCATTCAAAAGAGAAAATTTATCAACTACTTGATTAAAACAAAACTCAGGATAAGGAAAGTAAGAATGAACGGACTCAATCAGTAAAGGAAATGAAAGCAAAATAAAAACAACAGAAACAAAATTGGTATCTGCACAAAACTAAGGTACCTACCCCACACTTGAGAGAAACACTGTCTTCAGTGTGAAATAAGTTAGGCACTCTAAAAAAAAAGGACATAAAATACGCATAAAAAAGCAAATTATGGGAGTCGACAAAAAACTAGAACACTAAAATAAAAATAAGACAACAGAAAGAGATAAAAACTAGAAAGTCTACTAGATACTGCCCTTAATGTGTGCTTTAACACTCCAAAATATGTTAGTCCTCAAAATTACGTATAAGCATCGAGTAGGCTAACTCCTGCAAAACTTAAGAATAAACACATCCCAAGCAACATCTAGTAAAAGGTTCAATAAAATAAAATCATCTCAAAATAAAACAAACTTAAAACAAACTGAAATATCTAACTAAATAAAAATAACTACATAAATAAAAGATGTCCAAAAATTCAAAGAAACATAAATGGATTCAGGAATGCCTCCCGAAGGCGCTTCTTTTTGTTCGAGTCGTCTAGCTGGATTCTGCAGCAGCATTCTTGCATCACGTGCAAGTTGAGAAGGTGGGCTCAATGTAAGTTAGGGCCTGAGGCATATAAGCGCAAAGAGAAGGTTCGATGTGTGCGGTAGATAACCAAGGAGGTGCTCTCTGCACCGAGTTGGAATGCCCATTCATCCACTCCGAATTCTGGCTAAGTGACCTGTCATAAACAAACTTGCAACTACCCTTCTCAGGTGTATCATAGCACAAAGTCTCAAATTGATACAAGTTATTTTCTTCAGATGAATAACACATATCAACAAGGAAAGAAACAAATATAGCATCATCCATTTGTACATCTTGTGGTTGCTTATTACATGCAGGACCAATTCCATCAACACTACAAATGACATGAACATGGTCGGTGGGAGAACTATCAAATGGGGGTAAACTAAAAGTAACACAGTCATCCCCTACATTAATTTCTAACTTTCCCTCAAATACGTCTATTTTAGCTCTAGCTGTGGTAAGGAAAGGTCTCCCCAAAATCAACGGTACACAATGCTCATTATCCATATCCATAACCACAAAGTCCATAGGAAATATGAACTTATCTACCTTGACTAGCACATTCTCCACAATCCCCCTAGGAAGCTTAACAAAATGGTCAGCTAATTGAATGCACATCCTAGTGGGTTTTGCCTCCCCCAAACCTAGCTTATTGAATAAACTAGTAGGCATGACATTTATGCTAGCCCCCAAATCAGCTAATGCATCATCAACACACAAATTACCTAAAGTGCAAGGAATAGTGAAACCCCTGGATCGTGACGTTTCTCTAGCAACTTGCTCTGAAACACTGCTGAGCACTCTTTGTTAAGCTGAACATAGGCTACCTCCTCTAACTTCCTTTTTCTGCTAAGTATGTCCTTTAAAAACTTGGCATACTTCGGCATCTGCTCCAATGCATCAATAAAAGGCAAGTTAATATGCAGTTGTCTAAAAATATCTAAAAACTTACTGAACTACTCTTGCGCTTCTGTTTGTTTGACTCTAGCAGGATAAGGAATCTTAGGTTGATATTCCCTGACTGGAATTGATTTCACCTTTTTTCCCTCAGGTTCCTTAACCTTACTGCTCGCCTCAACCTGCACATCAATAGTGGAGTCGTCAAAAACAGGCTTAGAAGGAGCTAAAACTAACTTACCTGAATGCAAAGTGATGACATTCACGTGCTCCTTTGGGTTAGACTCAGTGATGCTAGGGAGCGCTCCTTGTTGCCTCTCAGACAACATCTTAGAGATTTGGCCAATCTGGGTCTCCAAATTCTGAACCCAGGCTGCTGATTCCTAAGTGCACTATCAGTTTGTTGGAACCTCATCTCTGTAGACGTCACAAACTTCATCATAAGCTCCTCTAAATTTGATTTCTTTTCCGGTGGAGGAGGAGCTTGTGCAGGCCCAGCTGGCTATTGTTGTGGCTGCTGATGAAGTCTTTGAAAACCAGGTGGACCCTAAGCATTATGGTTCCTCCAACGGAAGTTGGGATGATTGCACCACCCAGGGTTGTATGTGTTGCTGTAAGGGTCATTCTGTTGTCATACCTCCCGCAGTACAGTCTCTAAATCAAGTTCTATTTATCCTTTAATATCTTCTTTATTTGTGTGTTAAAATTTCTGTCCTACAACTTTAATTTTTTTCCTTTCACCCATTCCTTTGAAAACCTAGCTGCCATCTATCATCCATTGACCAAGTCCGAAAATTTCAGCCTTCAATTTCATGTTCTTTGTTTCTTTTATTCATGTTTAGTTATTTCAATTCAGTTATTGATAAAAAGAATAGAAGAAAATAAAACAAATGCAAAGAAAAGAAAAAAAATAAAATAAAGCAAAAAAGAAAGAAATTTAAAAGAAAGTAAAAGTAAGGAAGTTTCAAGTCATCAAAGAAAATTCAAGCGTGTTATATTTCTTCGTTTGTGAGCAGTGATATTTTATTCCAATTATTGAGGCTATCTTGTTTATTATTTATTGCTGGCATATATCATTACCTTTACACCATACTTGTTGTTTTACTTTTACCTTAACCTTTCCCTTTGAACCCCTTTTCTCAAAAACGCGTTACTTAAGCTTTAGAAAGATTTTGAGTGATTAGTGTCAATTAAGCTCTAAAAAGGCTATTTTGATTAAGAAACAATTAGTTCTTACAAGAACTATAGAAAAGAATTTGATAGGCATCATATTATACATATTTACATGCCCAATTGTTTACATTTTTGTGCATAGTTATCTCGTTTTATGTTAGAATCACCTGTCTTTTGGTTCCTTTCACGTTTTAGGTCATTATCGAGGGACATTATCAATAATCGAGGGAAATACGCGCAATTACGAACCAGAATCCATCAAATTGAGTAAGGACTAGCATTCCAAGGTTGAGCACAGCTTAGACTCCGGCCGTGCTGAATTATCAAGTAGCTGCCTTCCAAGAGTGCCATTTTGGCACAGTTTTCGAAGCCACCACAGTGTCCACCACGGCCATGGTGGCTCAGCACTAGCTAGGGCATGGCTTGGAGGAAGTCAACAGACGCGGAACGCATAGGTCCAACACGGCCTGGACTCTGCCCGTGCTGATCAGCATAGGCTTGACCACGGCCGTGCTGAAGGGATTATATAGGCAAAAACGATTTGCTGAATTAGGGTTCGATTTTCTGACTTGATTTCCATTATACAAGCTTAAACCATCTTCTTCTAAACTTCAATTCTCGACCTTAGAAGATCATTTCATCAATTGAAGGAGGGATTACATCTGTTTTAACATCAAATTGAAGATCAAAACAAGATTTGGGAACATTCAAGAAGTAAATTAGGGTTTACTATTCTAAATTGGAAATTTAGGGTTTCTCATCCAAGTTGAAGAGGAAGGGTATACATGCCTTTAATTTACTTTTCTAAATCTATTCTTTATGTTGTGTTGCTTATTAGTATGAGTAGCTAAATTGTCAAACCCAATTGGGGTTCCTATGTTGTTGGATTAATTTCAATGTTTATGAGATTTTGATTATCAATGTTTGTTTCTTCTTGCTTTCATTATTAATGAGAAATCACTTTAATCATAAGATGTTGTGAATTGTGGTATTTAGATTGCTTTATGTAATTGAGAAATTCATTTAGTAATTGGAAATTTGAATAGCAAGAACTAGTTAATAATCACTTAGAGATAAGGATAATTGACTAGCCGGATTAAGAGTTAACAAAGCTTAATAGAGGCGGGTTAAATCTTAATGCTAATCGAATAATTGATCGTTAGGAAGAGATTCCAACTTTAGGTTATTAGGTTTAGGAATTCGGTTATCTCGATAGGGAGACCGAATTCAATTAAGACTTTGTTCGCGGGTAATTGCAATTGATAATCAATTTAATCTCTATCTTCACTAAAATCCAATTAACTTTGGTCCCCTAGGGTTTGCTTTTTCCTTCGAGAGTTTTCCTAAATCCTTTCAGATTATTTGACATTTAATTAATTGCTTGTTCATTTTTAATCGTACAATAACACTTCATTGATTTGTTTAGGTTAGATAACATAAGATGCTATAGTAGGTCTAGGATCACCCTTTCCCAAGAATACGACCTTGATACTCACCATTTGTGCTAGTCTGCATCGATAGGTTCATTGCCTTAGATTGTAGCTACATAAAAAGCTTATCAGAATTAAAGTGGAAAAAAGCAAGTGTGTGAGTCTAAATGAGGGTAAAAGCCAATTTGTGTGAAATGCGATAGTGTGATCCTTTTTTAGTATAAACACGTAAGGGAGTGTGTAAGGAACAACAAATTTCTTTGTTTTGCAGATTTACATAATGTCTCAAAGAAAAGATAAAGGAATTGCGGAGGAGGAGCCAAAGGATATGGACCTAAAATTATACATGAAGGTTATACAAGGGACTTTGGAACGACTCAATATAAGGTTCAAGAGCAAGGATGAGAGGTTGGAGAGAGTGGAGTCAAGTTCCCAAAGGGGGCAGCCTAGGCATCACAACCAACATAATGGGAGGCCAAGGTACACCCATGACATGGACCATGAAAAATATGATGATGATGACTTTGAAGAGGTGGAACATGGGTCTAATGCAAACTGGGGGAGACTTGACAATGATAAAAGAGGAGCAAGGAGAGTAGATGAGAACTTGGGAAATAGTAAGATGAAAATCCCAACTTTTCAAGGATAGAATGATCCCAAGGCTTACTATGAGTGGGAAAAGAAAGTGGAGCTTGTATTCAATTGCCACAACTACTCGAAAGAGAAAAAGGTAAAACTTGTTACTATTGAATTTACTAATTATGCTATTAATTAGTGGGATCAACTTGGTGCTAAGTAGAAGGAGGAATCGAGAGCATCCTATTTCCACATGGGAGGAGATGAAAATTATGATGAGGAAACGTTTTATTCCTCATCTTTATCATAGAGAGTTGCACAATAGACTACAAAGTCTAGTGCAAGGATCTATGCGTGTTGAAAAATATTATAAAGAGATGAAGATTGTAAAGATTTTAGCTAATGTGGAAGAAGATCGTGAAGCAACAATGGCATAGTTCTTGCATGGATTGAACTGAGATATAGCTAATGTGGTTGAGCTTCAACACTATGCAGAGATGGAGAATATGTCACACATGGCCATGAAGATTCTGAGACAATTAAAGAGCAAGAGTGCCAAAACCAGTTGGGCCTCAACTTCCATGAGGAAGTTGAATTGGAAGAAAGACGACAAGGCTGTTTCTAAGCCTAAATTTTAGTCTTTCAAGAATCCTAAAATGGAGGGCGACAATAAATTCTAAGGTAAATCCACTACTCAAACATCTAAAACTAGAGATATTAAATGTTTTATATGTTTGGAAATGGGCCACATAGCTTCATAATGTCCAAACAAAAGAGCCATGATTATGAGGGATAATGGGGAAGTGGAGTCTGAAAGTGATGCCGCCCCTAGAAGATGGTAGTGACCAAAAGTATGCTGAACATGGTGATATATTAGTGGCAAGGCAAGCATTGAGTTTGTAGGCAAAAGAGGAATAGGTACAAAGAGATAATATATTTCATACTAGATGCCGTGTCAACGATAAGGTATGTAGCATGATAATTAATGGGGTAGTTTTACCAATGTGGTTAGTACCAAACTTATTAAAAAATTATGTTTGCCAACTTTTAAACACTCTATGTGATAGCGTAGCCTAGAGAAGCGGTCTGATCAAGGAGGAAAGTGGATGGAGGGGCAAGGATAGGATGCAAGGACAAGGAGCGGCTTCATGCAATCTTCTAGGATGGCAGCACTCTAAGGTACGGGGTTACATGAATGAATCGAATTGCATGTCGAAATGGGGCGAGGAATGGTTAGTAACATATAGGTAAAGAGTCGGAACTAATCACATAAGGTTCCTTTTGGTTGTTTGGTTGTGGAATTGTAGGAACTCCAAAGTTAAATGAGCTTGGTTTGGGAAATTTTCAGGATTGGTGACTTCTTGGGAAGTTCTCAAATCCGCCAAGGGGATGGTTTCAGATTTTCAGGCTAGTCGGTGTCAAAGTAGATAATATCTTATGTGATTTAGTTCTGATTTGTTACACCTTAGGCCATATAAGCTTCAATGCTTGAATGATTATGGTGAGATTATAGTTGCTAAGCAAGTATTTGTGTCTTTCTCTATTGGTAGGTATAAGGATCAGGTGTTGTTTAATATGGTGCTTATGCATGCTAGACATATTCTTTTAGGCAGCCCATGGCAATTTGATAGACGAGTCATTCATGATGGTTTTACTAATAAATACTCTTTTGGAATGAGTGCCAAATCTATTACCCTTGTTCCTTTGACACCCAAAGAGGTGTATGAAGAGTAAATGCACATGAAAAAGGAGAGCAATACAAAACAAATAAGTGAGGGTGCGTAAGAAAAGAAAGAAAATGAGAACATGAGTGCACAAAAAGAAAAGAAAAAGAGAGTTTCTGTGGAAGAGAGAGTGAGGTGAAAAGAGCCTTTTTGGCCAATCAGACCATATTTGTACTTATGCAAAAAGAGGCCTACTTTAATGCTAGTGAGCTTAACTCTTCTTTTCCTAGTGCTTTTATTTCTTTGATTTAGGAATTTGATGATTTATTTCCTAAAGAGTTCCTATATGGATTGCCAGCAATTAAGGAATAAAGCATCAAATTGATTTCATTCTTATATCATCTATACCTAATCAGCCTGCCTATAGGAGCAACCTTGAGGAGACTAAGGAGCTCCAAAGGTAAGTTGAAGAATTTACGACTAAAAGAATTGAACAGGGAAAGTATAAGCCCATGTGCAGTTCTAGTTTTATTTGTGCCTAAAAAGGATGGAACATGGAGGATGTGCATTAATTATCATGCCGTCAATAAAATCACTGTAAGGTATAGATATCCCATTCCTAGGTTAGATGATATGCTTGATGAATTGCATGGTGCTTATATCTTTTCTAAGATTGACTTAAATAGTGGTTATCATCAAATTCGCATGAAAGAGGGCGATGAATGGAAAATGACATTAAAACAAAACATGAATTGTATGAGCAGTTAGTTATGCCTTTTTGCCTTACTAATGCACCAAGTACTTTTATAAGGTTTATGAATCATGTTTTGCGTGCTTTTATAGGAAAATTTATAGTTGTCTATTTTAGTGATATACTTGTTTATAGTCATAACTTGGATGATCATATGTAGCATGTGCACATGGTGTTAGATGTTTTGCACAAGGAATCTTTATATGTCAATTTCAAGAAGTGTTCTTTTTGCCCTAATAAGCTTGTGCTTTTAGGATTCGTTGTGATTGCAAATGGAATACAAGTTGATAAAGAAAAGATAAAGGCCATTAAAGAATGATTGAAACCTACTTATGTTGGGGATGTAAGGAGTTTCCATGGCTTAGCTAGCTTTTATAAGAGGTTTGTGGAGGATCTTAGTAGCTTAGCCGCACATTTAGCTGAAGTTATTAAGAAAAGTGTGGGCTTTAAGTGGGGTGAATAACAAGATAAGCCTTTAATTTGCTTAAAGAAAAACTTATTTCGGCACTTATACCTTTTACCTAACTTTGCTAAAACTTTTGAGGTTGAGTGTGATGATGCTTCAAGTATTGGCATTGGAGCCGTGTTGATGCAAGAAGGACGCCCATATGGTTAACCGTAAGGATCATATGGAATTGATTTAAACACACGGGTAGACAAAGACACAAGAGAAAGGATGGACATGAGAATAAGTCTATCCTCGCTAGCGTGAGTGTTGATTAAGTCCAAAAAGTTCTTTAAAGAATCCATAACTTGATTTCTCGGAAGGTAGAAAACTGAAATAATATCTCATTATCCTTAAGAATTCAATTGCAAAAAGAAGGGTAAAATTCCCGTGGGCCTACCTAAAATCACTCCGACCCAAATTACTTCATCATCTGCATTTCAAACATCAAAGAGCTCGAATTTAACTTGTCTTATGCTTAAAATAATGGAAAATAACATGAATTCTCACTTACGCACGTGGATTTACATCTCCTTTTGCTTAATCATCAAGCTAAGGCCCAATGCCATCAGTCAAGCTTATTAATTACGTTTTAAGAATTCTTTATGCCAAACCTTGCATCATCAAGAGTCCTGATGTCTAGAGGAACAAGGAAGGGTGGAAATCTCAATAGTGCTGATAGGCATAGTTTTACACATATTTGCTTGAATATTATTATGTATTTTCTTAGCAATTATTGTGCTTTGATTTGAAGATCTCCCGTGTTTTGTGTTCTTTTGCATTTCAGGATAATATCTAGGACCATCATCAGTATTTGAGCAATTATAGATCAATACATGCGAAAACAGATAGGAATTCATCAAGATCGGACAAGAGCTCGCAGTGCATACATTGAGCACGGCCTAGGTCAAGGTCATGCTGATCACCAAGGCCTGGACTCTAACCGTGACCAACCATGAGCTTTTGGTCTTCAAAACATGGCACTTTGGGCATAGTTTCCGTAGCCACCATGGCCTCCAGCACGGCCCATGGCGGCTCAGCACCGGCGAGGGCACGACCATGAAGAAACCCTAATTGGTGAGATCCGAATGTTCAGCACGACCTAGACTCCGGCCGTGCTAACTAGCATGGCCTTGACCACGGCTGTTCTGAAACAAATATATAAGGAAAACTATTTTGTTTAGGGTTAAGAAGCAAGAAGCAAGGAGTGAGCCCTTGCGGCTGGTTCAGTTTTTGCATAGTGCTGAGTTCAGGAGAGAGTTGCAGAGAGGAAGAATCCCGTGACCGCAAGGTTCCAATTGCAAAACAGTAGTGGAGCAATTCAAGAGGCAATTGGGGAGATTAATCGTAGTGCAGATCCAGATTTGGAGCTGTTCATCCAATTTGAGAGAAAAGGGTGTACATGTTTCATTTTCATTATTCTTCCATTGTAATTGATTTCCTAGTTTTTTTAAACATGAAAATGTTTAGCTAGATTGATTAAATCCATTGGGATTTCTTTACTATGTTGGCTTAATATTATATTATTGGATTGTTTGAGTTAGTTTTGTATTCTTCTTGCTTTCAGTATTAATAAGATAATGCATTATTCATGAGACGTAGTGAATTGTGGTGTTTAGATTGCTTTATGTGATTGAGAAGTCCATTTGGCAAATGGAATTTTGAATAGCAAGAACTGGTTAATAGTCACTTAGAGATAAGGATAATTAACTAGCCAGATTAAGAATTAACAAAGCTTAATAGAGGCGGATTAAAGCTTAATGCTAATTTAAGAATCAATCGTTAGGAAGAGATTCCAACTTTAGGTTATTAGGTTTAGGAATTCGGTTATTTCGAGAGAGAAACCGAATTCAGTTAAGAATTCATCCATGGGTAGCATAATTGGACTCATCAATCCTTTATCTTTTGTTTGATTGCCAACTAGTTTAGGTTCCCTTTGGGTTTACTTTCTTATCTTGGTTATTTCATTTATCCATTTATTCCTGCATCTCCTTCAGAACTTAGCTTGTAGCTATTAGTTAGTTTAGAATTTATTCATCATTCATTTTAGGATAATATAACAAAGAACAAAGAAAGTAACTCTAGGCCTTCACTTTCTCGAGGAATACGACCTTGATACTCGCCATGAGTGCTAAACTGCATCGATAGGTTCACTGCCGCAGATTATAGCTGCATAAAATAGTCCATCAAGTTCTTGGCGCCGTTGCTGGGGATTGTTTGAAAACTAGAGTGAAATTTGCTATTTGTTACTTTAGCCCTTTCTTTATTATTATTTTATTTTATTTTTTATTTTTATTCATTTATTTTATTTGTACATATTTATTTAGTTTAAGTTTATGATTCAGGTAGTGAATGATAAGGAGGTTCAATGCTAAATTCAAAATCTTTGTATGATGCGTTGGAAAATGGGATCAGGAACTAAGAGAGTGCTATAAATTGGGATACCCGTGCAGCCTTAGCAACTCAAGTGGAATCGTTTTGCAGGGCTACCGATCAACTCTCCACTCCCATTCTTTCATCTCAAGATTTTTGTGAAATCTGTTGTGGTTTACATTTGAGTAATGATTGTCCATTGTACTGTGATGTTGCTCATTGTTCTTATAACTTTGAACAGGTGGATTATACGAGAAGCTGGCTAAATAACTCGTATGAAAGCACCTGCAATCAAGAATTGAGCACTCGTTCACCCTTTGGATGGAGCTTAGATGGCCAATAACCACCAGGATTTCAACAACTACATCAACAGCCTAGTCTTGCACTTTCAACTCAAGATGAAGAGTGAGTTTCAGAGGAGCTGATGATGAGGTTCGTTGCAAGTGTTAATGATAGATTCCAATAAACAGAGAGGGTACTTGAAAGTCAACAAGCCTCAATTGAGAACATAGAGCATCATGTAGGCTTGATGTTCAAGTTACTAGCTGTAGAACAATTGGGAACTCCATTAAACACTATTGAATCTATGGAATATTTGAGTGCCGTCACTTTGCATTCAGGTGAGAAATTTTCTAGTTTATCTACTATATTTGACGATGATGCTTATATGCAAAACGATTCTTTGAACATGGGGATAGAACCAGAAAAGGAAGAGGCCAACATGATTCCTCTGAAAGACTACCAACAGGAACGTATAGTTGATGAAGCTGAGTTGTAGTTACAGGAATTTTTGGTGACTTTCCACAAGTCCTTTCGATGATGGAAGATGAGCACGAGTCATCCAATGAAGAAGTCTTGGAGGAGCTCGAGTTCCTTCTAGCAAGTGAACCAAGCCAAGGACTGGGGAAAACCATTGACATTCCTAAAGAAATTGCCCAACCGTCGATACTTCCAATTGGTGAAACTTCAGCTTTCAAATTGGAAGAGCCCCTAGAGCATCATGACTACGTGCAATTATATGAGGAGCGACTTTTGCCCATCATACTGGCAGCTTGCTTGACAGTCGAGAAGAGGAAATTGACGATTATCCCTCTAAGCGGATACTTGAAGCCATTTGCTTGGAAGGACGGATGGTCGTCGATCACGTCCGTTTGCTTTTCACCATGAGTCCAGCTAAGAAGACTCATCACATCAAAAAGAAGCGCTTTTGGAAGGCAACCCAAATTCTATTTTTCATTTTTAATATTCTGCCCTTTCATTTTGAAACATTTTATTCGTTTTAAGTTTTCATATTTTATTTAATTATTATTTTCAGTTCGATTATTTCTTTATTTTATTATTTTCAGATTCTACCGAGGAGGCACTGAATTTTCATAACATCAACCTCGATGGATGATCAGGGCAGTCCCCTAGATCTTTTTATTTTCTGCATTTTTTTAGTTTATTTTTCATACATGTCATGCACTTGGATTGTATTGCCTTTATTCTCTTAGTTGAGCATCCCATGCGGGGTATCCATAACATTTTACACTGAGGACAGCGTGTTCTTCAAGTGTAGGGTGGTTGTGGGTAAACCTTATAATCCTACTCTCTCATATGGTTTTTAGATATATCTGAAATTGCTATCACTAGGTATTTTGTATTGTTAGGATGTTAGGACACTGTGTCTTTATGCACTTAAGTATGCTATTTTTTAGCTGATTGATGACTTGATTTATAGAATTGTAGTTACTTTTCTTTGTTGTTCATTATCCTTGGAAAACAATTGATGGTGTTTTACGTATCAACCCTACCGGGTTAAACCTGTGTTATTTAATTGTTCTTTCGAATTGTCGAATTTTAACTTAGAATGTTGATAATGTCATATGCATGTGTTTCTTAAGTAATGATTCAATTAATGATGTTGCGAACCAATTGCACCTGATACCGCACCTCAAAGTGAGATTTTGAGCCTGTTGAGCATTCATTATACTTATGCTCTTTATATTTCTTGTTTGAGTGTGCATTGTACTTGACTTTGCTTCTAGAACTTGTTTTGTAATGCCTGTTGAAGTTATATGAATATTGTGAATACCATGAGATGATTTAGGCGATTTAGAATTCACCACATTTGACCAAAAGCCTATCCCCTTATGTTTCCATTAGTTAGCCAGTTTTGAGCCTTAACCTTTTCTTTATAATCTACACCTATACACTTCAATTATATTCTTTACATTTATCTTTCCTTTACTCTTATGCTGGAATTTCTTTTTCTGATTTGCTCACCCTTATGTGGGATTAAAATGCCAGTTGCTATGTTGGTAAATTCACTAAGTCTTTTTGAGATTTTAGATGCTTCCTCCGATCCAAACTGTATTTTTATTCTTTACATATGCAGCAGTTCTTATAAGCTGCTAGTTTATTATTAAAAAAATGATGAAAAAAAAGAAAGAGAAGAAGAAAATAAATAAAATTCTTTAATTATTTATCTCTTTATTGGATTTAGAGCATTTGCGAGCGTTATTCTACGAAGTACAGATATTAGTGAAAAATTCTTTTTGTATATTAGGCATTTAATCCTTTGAGCATATATTGTTGTTTATCGCACAAATTCTAGCATTTTCACATTTCTTTCCTAAATCTCCGTACCTTTACCTTAGCCCCATTACAACCTTGGTAAAGACCCTTTGATTTTGGTATTTACTTATTCACAATAGTGAAGATATGATTTATGAGCAAGCTTATGGTAAGCGGGTCTTTTGTATTTGCTTTGAGGGATTTGTTATTCACCTAATATACACTTTGAGCGACCTGAGTTGATCCTTGTAAGGCATTGGTTCGTGATGTTTGTGTTAAGTTGTCATTTAAGTTATTCATGCATTAATATTATTTCCATTCTATGTTAATGATTTGCAATTTGATTTATGATTGAGTATCCTTTCAGATGTGTGAATACTATCTATTGTGGACTAGGGGCATAAACTGTAAGGAATTGCTGACTGCAGTTTTGTGAGGAGAGTTGTTAATTGCTTGAGGACAAGCGATAGCTTAAGTGTGGGGCGATTAGATATGCATAGTTTTACACATATTTGCTTGCATATTATTGCGTATTTTCTTAGCAATTATTGTGCTTTTATTCCAATATCACCCGTGTTTTGTGTTCTTTTGCATTTCAGGACAATTTATAGGACCATCATCAGTATTTGAGCAATTATAGATCAATACATGCGAAAACATACAGGAATTCATCAAGATCGGATAAGAGCTCGCAGTGCATACATTGAGCACGGCCTAGGTCAAGGCCGTGCTGATCACCAAGGCTTGGACTCTAGCCGTGACCAACCATGAGCTTTTGGTCTTCAAAACATGGCACTTTGGGCACAGTTTCCGTAGCCACCACGGCCTCCAGCACGGCCCGTGGTGGCTCAGCACTGGCAGGGGCACGACCATGAAGAAACCCTAATTGGTGAGATCCGAATGTTCAGCACGGCTTGGACTCGTCATATAACCATGACCTTGACCACTACTGTTCAAACAAATATATAAGGAAAACTATTTTTTTAGGGTTAAAAAGCAAGAAGCAAGGAAAGAGCCCTGGCGGCTGGTTTGGTTTTTGCATAGTGCTGGGCTCGGGAGAGAATTGCAGAGAGGAAGAATCCTGGGATCGCAAGGTTCCAATTGCAAAACAGTAGTGGAGCAATTCAAGAGGCAATTTGGGAGATTAATCGTAGTGCAGATCCAGATTTGGAGTTGTTCATCCAATTCGAGAGAAAAGGGTGTACATGTTTTATTTTCATTATTCTTCCATTGTAATTGATTTCCTAGTTGTTTTAAATATGAAAATGTTTAGCTAGATTGATTAAATCCATTGGGATTTCTTTACTATGTTGGCTTAATATTATATTATTGGATTGTTTGAGTTAGTTTTGTATTCTTCTTGCTTTCAGTATTAATAAGATAATGCATTATTCATGAGACATTGTGAATTGTGGTGTTTAAATTGCTTTATGTGATTGAGAAGTCCATTTGACAATTGGAATTTTGAATAGCAAGAACTGGTTAATAGTCACTTAGAGATAAGGATAATTAACTAGCCAGATTAAGAATTAACAAAGCTTAATAGAGGCGGATTAAAGCTTAATGCTAATTTAAGAATCAACTGTTAGGAAGAGATTCCAACTTTAGGTTATTAGGTTTAGGAATTCGGTTATTTCGAGATTGAAATCGAATTCAGTTAAGAATTTTTCCACGGGTAGCATAATTGGACTCATCAATCCTTTATCTTTTGTTTGATTGCCAACTTGTTTAGGTTCCCTTTGGGTTTGCTTTCTTGTCTTAGTTATTTCATTTATCCATTTATTCCTGCATCTCCTTTAGAACTTGGCTTGTAGCTATTAGTTAGTTTAGAATTTATTCATCATTCATTTTAGGTTAATATAACAAAGAACAAAGAAGTAACTCTGGGCTTTCACTTTCCCAAGGAATACGACTTTGATACTCGCCATGAGTGCTAGACTGCATCGATAGGTTCACTGCCTTAGATTGTAGCTGCATAAAATAGCCCATCGGGTGCAAATCCTCAATCAAAATATTTGAGTGTGCCTTGATTCTTATTGTTCCCTCTTTCCTTTAAAAGGTTCATTCGCAATCATTCAGAAAAGTCCCAATATTCCAATTTAGGATTTACACTATTGGAATCTCCATCATTCCATGTTCCTCTGGGCATGAGGACTCTTGATGACATAAGGATTGGCGTAAGAAATCATGAGAATGTAATTAACAAGCTCGACCGATGGCATTAGGGCGTGACATGATGATCTAGTAGGACGAGACACAAATCTGTATGTGTAAAGGATAAATAATATTGTTTTTTATTGGTCTAAGGGGGAATGCACGTATTTTGATGTTTAGGAGTCATATAATTATATAATCTGGGCTAGGGTTTTATTAGGTATGCCCACACTGGCTCATTAAATTTAGGACTACAAGAGTTGTTAATCAGTCAACTCTTATTTATCTAGTATGATGGTTTGGTTTGATCTAGAGAGCATAAACACCACTATTGAGAGAAAGCATGTGCAAGCAGCAATCAAGAAACGAATCAAACCACTTGCCAACTTAAAGGAAACAATGAAATAACATTAAAGAAGGATAAGTAACCTGATTGAGAGATAAAAGCTTTGATACCAAATGTTAAAGAACCTTCAAGAACTTTAATCCTTATGAACCCGCGAATTACTAACTTGAAAACCCAAAGAGCAACTTGAAATCAAATACTAGGATTGTCTAATCAGAGTGTAAGATGATAAAGAATTATAACCTAAGGAAAACTAAGTTCCTTAAACCCCAATTCTAAGTATGCCACAAAGATAGATCAACTCCTTGATAAGTGAGTTTTGCATTTAAAGAAGAACAAAAGACACAAGTAATTTTGGCTTGAAAGAAAGTAAATATTTTATTAATCATAATCTGGAAAATGGCATACGAATTTGATATGTTTCAAAGACATACCTAAATTCCCAAGAAGAATAGAATTGATACGAATATAACTAACTTATGCCAAACTCGTATCAATATAGTTATCTTTACCAAGGATCGTTCACCTGATCAAGCAAAGAAACTCTAAGTCCCAATAGGATCTTTAAAACATTGTTCTTAAGAACCTTAATTATAAAGAATTAAAGGCTGTTTAGTATAAACAAAAGTTTAGATTCAACTAAGTTTATAAAATATCAAGCCTTCACTTAATAAATTCACCAATTCACCAAGTTTATAAAGAACAAAAGTAGAGGATTAACTCTAACATAAATAATATTCAACCAAACTTTACATAGAAATTCGTACTAGCTTATATAGGCCTTAGAAAAATCTAATTCTATAATGATAAGGAAGCATATAACAATAAAACTAGGAATAGAACTCCTAAACTAAAAGGATAACTTAAAACAAAACTCCTAACTATTAAAAGATTTCTTTAAATGAACAAATACTCCTAAAATTCATCCAACCCTAGCGCATATAATAAACATGACATTTGGGCTTAAATAACATATAATAAGCAGCCAATTCTTGAGTATTGGACACCAATTAGCTTGACTTCTTTATTTTGGGCCAATTTTGACTTGTTCATGCCTCCATATATTGAATTAAGCTGATAAGAGTATCTTGAGGCCAATTGTCTTAATTAAGCCTAATCTTACTTGGATTTTGGATCTCTAACCCAAGCTTCAACTCTTGCTTCACGAACACTCCTAAAGCATCCTTGAACTTGTTCATGTGAGCTCCAGTCATTGGTCCATCATATTTGAGTGACTCGTGTATAATCCTAGTTGGATTAGGATTTATAGCTGGAGTAGGATTCCTTGTGCGACTAGGATTCCTAGTGGAAGTAGGATTCCTAGTTGGAGTAGGACTCCCTGATGCAATTGGGATTCCTAGTCGGAGTAGGATTCCTTATGCTTATAGGATTCGCATCAAGAACTCTTACTTAACTAATATGATCTAATATGAGTTTCTTTATAAGCTTAGGAAACTTTAACATCTAACCAAATAGGATATTAAGAGCCAAATAAAGCCTTCATAAACTTGGACTTTAAGAACATTAAACAAATCTCATTTAGCCTTCATAAACTTGGATTTTTTAAGAACATTAAACAAAGTCCATTCTGTATAAATTTCATTTGGGCCAAATTCTATTGGACTTCCATTATTAGCCCACTCTTGCATATAGCCATTTAAGGACATTTAAAGCTTCTTGGCCCTTGACCTTGTGGATGGCAAGTAGTAGAAAATAATAATTTAGTGCCTAACTTACACCATGACATACACCAAAAATGACATAAGAGTTTAACATCTCGATCACTTACAATGGTTCTTAGAACTCTGTGCAATCATAAACTTTCCTGAAAAATAATTCAGCAATATAAGTAGCATAATCTGTTTTATGGCATGGTATAACGTGTGCCGTCTTACTAAATCGATCCACAACAACAAATATATTATCTTGGCCCTTCCTAATCCTAGGCAATCCAAGTACAAATTCCATAAAATAAATCTATACAAGGAACATCAGGAATAGGCAAAGGTGTATATAACCCATGGGGTGGCAATTTAGACTTAGCCTTTAAAGACACAATGCATTGACCACACACCTTATTTACATCATGTTTCATGTAAGGCGAAAAGAAATGTTCAATCAGTATGTCAAAAGTCTTATGCACTATAAAATGAGCCATTAAACCGCCCCCATGTGCCTTCTTTACAAGTATCTCATGCAAAGAACAATTAGGAATAGATAGGAGATTCTTTTTGTAAAGATTTCCATCAAACTCATAGAAATCATTAAAGGCAGCCCCATTAGCACAAGTATTAAACATATTACCAAAGTCACTGTCATTCAAATACCACTCCTTAATAAACTCAAAACCCTAGAATTAATAGAATTAAGCAAAGCATACCTTCAGGATAATTCATGAGCAACCACATTCTCCTTACCTTTCTTATACTTGATCACATATGGGAATGTCTCAATGAACACCATCCATTTGCATGTCTTCAGTTCAACTTGTCTTGCTCCTTGAGATGCTTCAAACTCTTATGATCTGTATGTATGACAAACTCCTTAGGCCAAAGGTAGTGTTGCCATGTATGCAAAGCATGTATCAAAGCATTGAGTTCTCTATCATATGTTGGGTAATGAAGTGTTGCCCCATTTAGCTTTTCACTAAAATAGCAAATTGGCCTTTATGCTTGCATTAAAATAGCCCCAACACTGATACCATTAGCATCATATTCAATCTTAAAGGTTTTGTCAAAGTTAGGTAAAATTAGCAAAGGAGCACTACAAAATCTATCTTTAAGCAAATTAAAAGCATTTTCTTTTGCATCACCCCAATTAAACCAAACACTCTTCTTGACAATCTTATCCAAAGGTGCGGCAATGCTACTAAAGTCCCTAATGAACCTTCTATAAAAGCTAGCAAGACCATAAAAACTCCTAACTTTGCTAATGTCTGTACGTGTCGACCATTCCTTAATTGCTTTCACCTTTTCCTCATCAACATCTAGACCTTTAGGACTAACAACAAAACCTAAAAATATGACTCTATCCATGCAAAAACTATACTTCTTTAGATTACCAAACAATTTTTCTTTTCTACGAACATCTAAGACCTTATGCACATGCATAACATGATCATCAAAAGACTTAAAATAGATTAGAATATCATCAAAATATACAACTACAAATTTACCAAGAAATTCACGCAATACATGGTTCATCAACCTCATGAAAGTGCTAAGTGCATTACTAAGCCCAAATGGCATCACAAGCCTCTCATAAAGACCATACTTAGTCATAAATGTTGTTTTCCACTCATCCCCAACTTTCATACGAATTTGATAATATTCTAAATGCAAATCAATCTTAGTAAAACAACATGCACCGTACAACTCATCAAGCATATCATCTAACCTAGGGATAGGATGACAATTCTTTACCGTTATTTTTTTAATTGCACGATAGTCCATGCACATTCTCCAAGTGCCATCCTTTTTTGGAACCAAAATGACCGGAACATCACAAGGATTTAAGCTCTCTAGCACATGCCTGTTAGATATCAATTCATCCATTCGCCTTTGAAGCTCCTTTGTCTCCTTTGGATTACTTCTACAGACTAGTCTATTTGGTATGGCAGCCCTGGAGTGAAGTCTATTTGATGCTCAATCCCTCTTTGAGGTGGTAAACCACTTGGCATCTCCTCGAGAAAGACATCAATAAATTCATGTAAAAGGTTTCCAAATGCACTCGACAAGGAAAGACCAATTTCAGTAGTGCTCAAGTAAACATCATTATAAGTAACTATAAACAACAACTCACTTGAGTGAAATGCATGTAAGACCTTATGCATATGCATAACATGATCATCAAAAGACTTAAAATAGATTAGAATATCATCAAAATATACAACTATAAATTTACCAAGAAATTCACGCAATACGTGGTTCATCAACCTCATGAAAGTGCTAAGTGCATTAGTAAGCCCAAATGGCATTACAAGCCTCTCATAAAGACCATACTTAGTCTTAAATGTTGTTTTCTACTCATCCCCAACTTTCATGCGAATTTGATAATATTATAAATGCAAATCAATCTTAGTAAAGCAACATGCACCATACAACTCATCAAGCATATCATTTAACCTAGGGATAGGATGACAATTCTTTACCGTTATTTTATTAATTACACGATAGTCCATGCACATTCTCCAAGTGCCATCCTTTTTTGGAACCAAAATGATCGGAACATCACAAGGACTTAAGCTCTCTAGCATATGCCTGTTAGATATCAATTCATCCATTTGCCTTTGAAGCTCCTTTATCTCCTTTGGATTACTTCTACAGATTAGTCTATTTGGTATGGCGGCCCTGGAGTGAAGTCTATTTGATGCTCAATCCCTCTTTGAGGTGATAAACCACTTGGCATCTCCTCGAGAAAGACATCAATAATTTCATGTAAAAGGTTTGTAAATGCACTCGACAAGGAAATACCAATTTTAGTAGTGCTGAAGTAAACATCATTATAAGTAACTATAAACAACAACTTACTTGAGTGAAATGCATGTCCTACCATACTCTCCCTAGCCAAAAAGCTTCCCTTTTCTTCTATTTTTCTCTCTAGGCCGAACCTCACTCTCGTTTGTATGTTTAACACCTTACATTTTCTCCCTCAATTTTGCTACTTTTAGCCTTGCTCCTTTCCCTCTCCAATTTACATTGGTCATTATACACTTCTTTTGGAGAAAGAGGTATAAGTGTGACTTTTCTCCCATCTTTTACAAAAGAGTATCTATTAAGGAACCCATCATGGATAACCCTTCTATCAAATTTCCATGACCTAACAAGCAAGATATGGCCAGTATTTGTTGGCACTACATCACTTAGCACTTCATCTTAATACCTCCCAATAGTGAAAGTCACAATAACCTACTTATTCACTTTTATCTCACCATAGTTGTTTAACGATAATAATTATAAGGTTTTGGATGTGGAATGAGATTCAATCCTAATTTCTCTACCATCAAAGTGCTAGCAATGTTTGTACAATAACCACTATCAATAATGACAATGCATGTCTTAACTTGCACATGGCATCTAGTATGGAATATGTTATCCCTTTGCTGCTCCATATTATCTTCCTCCTTCATTTGCACATTAAGTGTGTATCTAGCAACTAAAAGATCACCTCTAGTAAGCAAGTAGAGTAAAGCACTAGTCTAGGCACCAATCTTCTCGAAGCAAAGGAAGAAGTCGTAACTAAGTAACTAAGCCCCAAGCAAAGGCTAGCGAGTCACCTCCATTTTGTTAGCTTCGGTTAGGTTGGTCTCCTTATGATACGAACCAAACTAGCAGAACGAATCCTACACTAACAAGGAGTCTTGATAATGCAAATCCTACTAGCTCAAGGAATCCTAATCCAATAAGGAGTCATGACTCAACTAGGAATCCTAATCCTACAAGGAGTCCTAATGATATTAGGAGTTTAAGCAACGAAAGGAATCCTACTTCAACTAGGAGCCCTAGTTCGTTTCAAATTATAAGACAATGAGCTTATTTAAGACTTTTGGGCTAAGGACACATCAAAGCTTGAAGAATTAGATTTAAGTTCAAGGTGCATTAATCTAATTCAGTTTATTGGGCTTGAATGAATCTAATTGGGCTTAAAAAGACAAAAAAAGCTAAATTGGAGCATATGAAGACTTTGGGCTTAACTTGGCTTATGTTATTAGTCCCATCTACATGACTTATGTAAATTAGGATTTTATGGCTTATTATGGGCGGCCAAACATGTGTTTTAACCTAATTAGGACTTTGTTTAAGTTATCTCTTATACTCAGGAAGGTTATCTTTACCCTATATGAGATGTAAATTCTTATAAGTTAAGGTTTAAGGTTTTCTAAGGCCTATATAAGGCTAGTACGAATTTTGATGTAACAAAAAATTTAAGTTGAAGTTGAAGTTGAAGTTGAATAATAAGTAGTTTTTAAACCTTAAAGCTGTTTGCTTTGTCTTTGTGTTCTTGTTTAAATGCAAATCTTACTTATCAAGAAGTTGATCTATCCTTGTGGTGTACTTGGAATTGGGGTTTAAGGGACTTAGTTTCCTTTAGGTTCTAATTCTTAATCATCTTTCTCAGTAATCTGTTTTCTAACCTTTCTTAGGGGTTGAACCGAATTGGTTCTTAGAGTTTTCATGTTATAATGTGTTAAGGGTCCACAAACTCAGAAGGGGTTCTCAAGCTTATTCATGGAGGTTCCATATCACCTTGTTGCCCGAACCATTCTTACTCTTTTTCCATAAAAAATAGCCTTATCATCTCCTCTTTTATTTCCTTTCCATTGATTAGACCAATTAGGCCTATTGCTTGAAGTGCCTTTTTGTTCCAACCTTGATGCGCCCCCTAGTTTTAATTGCTTTTCAACGTTAATTGGAAGATAAACTAACTCCTCAAGTTCTACATAATGTTGCAATTTAACCTTATCTGCAATCTCCTTATTAAGCCCACCAATAAAATGTGCCATCGTAGTTTCCCTATCTTCATCCAAATCAGTCCTTGTGATGAGCATCTCCATTTCCTTATAGTAATCCTCTACCTTCCTATTACCTTTCTTCAAACCTTGGAGTCTTTAATGTAACAAAATGTCTTTTCATGATGGTTTTGAGAGCATTCCAAGTATCAATAGGCTCTTCCATGTTTCTTCTCCTATTCACCACCAATTGATTCCACCACACTATTGCATACTCATAAAATTGAGTAACCACTAACTTTATCTTCTTTTCCTCATAAAAATTATGACAATCAAAGATAAGGTCTACTTGCTTTTCCCACTCCAAATATGGCTCCGAATCTTATTTTCCTAAAATCGTAGGAATCTTAAGTTTGATACCACCAAAATTTCTATCCACATCATCATTATACCCATAGTAACCACCAAACTAATCTCTACTATACCCTCTACCCATTGCATTGTTTCAGCCTACTTTAGCTCCTCAACCCATGCCATGGCCAACACCCACAGGTGTGGCATTATCATCATCATCATAGATTAAATTTAATTTTTCCTCATTGTCTACCAAGTTTGGCCTATTGTTTCCTGCACGAGCATTAGCATTGATTTTCTCTAATATGGCTCTTTGGTTGGCTACCATATATAACTACATCTTCTCCATAGCCTTATTAATGTTCATTATACTCTATTCAACTCTTTCATTTTCACTTGGGCCTACCTAATAATACTCCAATCTAATTTACTTCATTGAATGCCTCCTAAACATCAAAATGCTTGTATTACTGCTTGTATTACACTTGGATTAATAAAAAGCAACATGATTTCTCCCTTATGCACAAGGATTTACGTCTCATCTTGCTTCATCATCACGCTAAGCCCTAACGCCACAGGTCAAGCTTATCAATTGAGTTTCCATGATCCCTTATGCTAATCCTTGTGTCATCAGAAGTCATCTTGCCTAGAGGAATTGATGCAAACCCAAAGCCCAAGGAGCCAAGTAACCAACCACGTCAAGGAGATCAAGTTCTTTATTACTACTTAGGCATTTTTTAAGAGAAACTCAAGGGGGAGGCACCATTTTAATTGATTAGGAATATCTCATTGATTTACTAAATCAATTAAGTTGCTTATTTTGCTATTTAGGAAGAATTTAATTGAGGCTTTATTTGTTATATCCTATCTTAGATTAATTCCTTATTGCATATGGAAATTAGGTTTTGTTTTCTTTATTTAAACTCATTATACTTATCAAGACTTGTCTTCTGGCATTCCTTTGTGACTTATCACCCACCTTCTTCCTTAATCTTGA
This sequence comes from Ricinus communis, assembly GCF_019578655.1. Taxonomy (NCBI): domain Eukaryota; kingdom Viridiplantae; phylum Streptophyta; class Magnoliopsida; order Malpighiales; family Euphorbiaceae; genus Ricinus; species Ricinus communis. The sequence continues at coordinate 26,355,543 of NC_063257.1, read as the reverse complement.
ACATGGTGTCCAAAAGCTTTTCTATACCAAGGTTCACACTTCTAGTGAAGTGTTTGGTTGGGGTCCTTATTCGTGAATCTGACTTTAGACGTTCTCTGCAACAATTTCATAATGTGGTTCTTGCAAATCCATCAAGAATCATATTAGGAACAAGGAATGATGGAGATTCTAATGGTGTAAATCCTAAAACAGAATATCGGGTGTGTCTTGATTCTCGTTGTTCCTTCTTTCCTCTAGAAGATTCATCCACAATCACTTAGAGAATGATATCAATACACGATCAACTAATTTTGTTTCTTTGCATTTGTCTAAGAGTTGGATCGGTGCCTTTGATTGCCGCTTCCACGCGCTTTCACTCAACCTCGTGTTTATGGTCTCTAGATAAAACCAAACCATCATAATAGCTTGAGATTAGAAAGAGAGGCACAAAACAAACGAGAAAAATGAGAACATAGGTAAGATTTTGGATCTGATAAGGAAAGAAATCACCAGTTCTTTATTTTTTTCTATACAACTAAGTGTAAAGATCAAATCAAATTTATTTAAAGTAATTTGAGTCGAAGTGTTATTAGGTAGGCCCACATAAATTTCACCTTGTTTCTATTAAGCTGACTAATAAAATTTGGACACGAGAGTTGTTGACCAATCAATCCCTCTCTCGTTCTTAATTTGACTTTAATTTATTCATTTTATTTATTTATTTATTCATATTCAGCTCTAGTTTCTTCTTCTTATGGAAAGAGGGCTTTCGCACTATAAAAACTGCATGCAACTGATGGGCTACTGATGCAACCTACACCTAAGGCAGTGAACCTATTGATGCGGCCTAGCACTAGTGAGTATCAAGGTTGTATACCTGGAGATCGGGCTGAACCTAAAGTTACTACTGTTCGCTATGTTATCTAGTCTGAAATAAGGTGTGAGAAGTCTAAATTAATTAACTAATGACTATGAATGCAAATAAATGAATGAACAACAACTAACAATCGAAAGACAACCGCAACAAGAGAAACAAACCCAAGGGGACCTAAGTGATGGAATTCTAAGGTTGATTTTTATAAATTATCAATCTTGCTTACCCGTGCTTAAATCCTAAATCGAACACGGTTCCTCTCTCGAGCTCACTGACTTCCTAAACCTGCACTAACCTAATGGAATCTCTTCCTATCGGATTATTACAGATTAGCATTAAGCGTGATTAAGAACTATTAAAAGTTGTTAATTCTTAATCCGGTGAGTAAATTAACCTTATCTCTAAGAGTTAACTACCAGTTCTTACTATTCAAATTCCAGTTGTGACAAGCATTTCTCAATGTCAAGAAACAACCTAAAAGACAATTAATTCAACGTCTCAAATTAACTGAATCAAATTTTATTACTAAACAACAACAAGATTACAAGAATGGCAAATAAAAATCTAATAATTAAGCACAATCCATCAACAAAGGTGAACTCCAATGGGTTCGGCAGCCCTAGCTACTCATAATGAAAGAAACAAATAGAAAAGGAAATAAACAATAGAATAGGAAATGGAACATGAAACCCCTCTTCTCTCGAATCGGAGTGGAAATATCGTAAGCCAACTCTAAAACCAGCCTCAGCTATGGATCTCGGATGTCTCGATCAATCATCTGGAATCAATCCTTTGAAATGACGTTGGTCTCCCAAAATGTCAAGAACAGAGGTGTAGAAGTAAGGGGTCGCGCGCGTAGAGAAGTCCAGAAAATCAGAAGCAGAACCCTGTCTCATTTTGCGTGTGCCTACTTATAGGCAAAAGTGCCATAGCCCGTGCTGATATGCACGGCCCGTGCAATGGGCAAGGGAGGCCGTCAAATATGCATGGCCGTGCAACTGCCCGTGCAAAAGCCTCGAATTGCGCGCCAATAAGGAATTGAATCCGACAAACATGTAATATGCGCAAATCATCCACAGAGCTTGGTTTCTGCCCGGAAATCAATCAATTTCCCATCAAGGAGTCCGAAAACCTGAAAAACTCAGAAATATACCAAAGTGTGATTAAACTGGAATAAATATGACTCAAATACACGAATAAACGACTGATAAATAGTTAATAAATATGCATAGAATCATCTATATGAAACTACCCCACACTTAAGCGTTTGCTTATCCTCAAGCAATCAACAACTCACTCCTCAAATAGATACCAAATAACTCAATCAAATACTTTGCAGGAGGTTAGCTCTAAACAAGTCTCAAAACTCCATGACGAATTTCCTCAAAATCCCCACATAATTAAATCCTTGAGAAAGAGAACCAAGTTAATAAAGCTGCTAAAATTAAAATGATAAACCATCCAAACTGATAATTTGAGAACCATGCCTTACAAGATGTCACTCAAAACACACAAGTATATATAGGTGAAAGAATATCGCCAAGCTCTGAATGCAAAAATATAGAAAAAGGTGTTTACCATAAGCTTGCTTATAGATCCAATCTCTACTACTGTGAAATAATCAATAATCATGATCGAAGGGTCTTGAGCCAGGTTGTAATGGGGTTAAGGTAGGGTATGGAGAAATATTGAAAGTAGGCTAAAAGTTGCTGGAAAATTATGCAGGTAATGCAAGAAAATAGCCAAGGATCAAATGCTGTGCCAAAAATGAATACTAAGTTGCTCCAGTAATAAGATGCTCGAAATGAACTAAAAAGAAAATTATACATATATTATTATTTATTTATTTATTTATTTATTTTCTTATGCTCGAAATGAACTAAAAGAAAATTATACATAATATTATTATTATTATTTTTTTTTAACTACTCCTGCAACAACAGATGACGCAGGATGAATTAATACAATGCTCAATCAAAAGTAGTAAAACGATAATGTACCATTTGGATTGAAGGGAGCATCTACGAAAAATCTAGCAACTTAGTGAATATATGCAAATTGATCCAAAATGAAATGTAGCATAAACTTACATAATTTCTAGCAACAATGGTAGAAAGAATGGTAGAATGAATAGAAGTGATAAAATGAGTGTCAAAGGTAAATTACAATGAAAGAAAGGCTAAGGCTCAAAATTGGTTCACTAAGGGAAAAACAGGGTTAGGCTTTTGGCCAAATTGTGTAAAACCTAAGTGCCCAAATCATCTAATGACTATTAAAAATTCATGTAATCTCAAAAGTCATCACTAAGCAAGTTCTAGAAATAAAAATTTTGTACAATGCTCACTAATCAAAAACAAAAGGAGCATAAAAACCTCACCATTTGAGTGGATTAAAATTGCATGAATTCTCAAACCAAAGTTTAAACAATCAAACAATCTAATAAGCATCGATATTAACAGTGTTCTATATCCAAGATAAAGTAAAATGAAAAAATTAAGGAAGAACATCAGTTTTACCTGGCTTGACCGAAATTAAGAGATTCGTTCATTGCCTTCTTTCAACAAGATTCGATAAAAGCTATAAGGGTATCCATTCAAAACAGAAAAATCATCAACTACTTGATTAAAACAAAACTCAAGATAAGGACAGTAAGAATGAACAGACTCAATCAATAAGGGAAATGAAAGCAAAATAAAAACAGTAGAATACCATCCTTACAGAGGCAAAATTGGTACCTGCACAAAACTAAGGTATCTACCCCACACATGAGAGAAACACTATCCTTAGTGTGAAATAAGGTAGGCGCTCCAAAAAGGAAGATAAAATACGCACAAAGAAGCAAATTATAGGATTCCACAAAAAATTAGAAAACTAAAAGAAAAATAAGACAACAGAAAGAGATAAAAACTACAAATAGTCTACTGGATACTGCCCTTGATGTGTACTTTAACACTCCAAAATATGTTAGTCCTCAAAATTGCGTATGAGCATCGAGTAGGCTAACTCATGCAAAACTCAAGAATAAACACATCCCAAGCAACATCTAGTAAAAGGTTCAATAAAATAAAATCATCCCAAAATAAAACAAACTAAAAATAAACTGAAATATCTAACTAAAAAATATGAATACATAAATTAAAGATGTCCAAAAACTCAAAAAGCATAAATAGATTTGGGAATGCCTCCCGAAGGTGCTTCTTTTTGTTCGAGTCGTCTAGCTGGACTCTGCAGCAGCATTCCTGCATTGCGGGCAAATTGAGAAGGTGGGCTCAAAGTAAGTTGGGGCTTGAGGAGGACCAATGTGTGCGGTAGATGTTCAAGGAGGTGCTCTCCACACCGAGTTGGGATGCCCATTCATCCACTCCAAATCCTGGCTAAGTGACTTGTCATAAACAAACTTGCAACTACCCTTCTCGGGTGTATCATAGCACAAAGTCTCAAATTGATATAAGTTGTTTTCTTCAGATGAATAACACATATCAACAAGGAAAGAAACATGTATAGCATCATCCATTTGTACATCCTGTAGTTGCTTATCACATGCAAGACCAATTCCATCAATGCTGCAAATGGCATGAATATGGTCAGTGGGAGAACTATCTGATGGGGGTAAACTAAAAGTAACACAGTCATTCCCTACATTAAGTTCTAACTTTCCCTCAAATACGTCTATTTTAGCTCTAGCCGTGGCAAGGAAAGGTCTCCCCAAAATCAACGGTACACCATGCTTATTATCCATATCCATAACCACAAAGTCCATAGGAAATATGAACTTATCTACCTTGACTAGCACATTCTCTACAATCCTCCTAGGAAGCTTAACAGAATGGTCAGCTAATTGAATGAACATCCTAGTGGGTTTTGCCTCCCCCAAACCTAGCTTATTGAACAAACTAATGGGCATGACATTTATGCTAGCCCCCAAATCAGCTAATGCATCATCAACACACAAGTTACCCAAAGTGCAAGGAATAGTGAAACTCCCTAGATCATGACGTTTCTCTGGCAACTTGCTCTGAAACACTATTGAGCACTCTTCGTTAAGCTTAACACAGGCTACCTCCTCTAACTTCCTTTTTCTGCTAAGTATTTCCTTTAAGAACTTGGCATACTTCGGCATCTGCTTCAATGTGTCAATAAAAGGCAAGTTAATATGCAGTTGTCTAAAAATATTTAAAAACTTATTGAGCTGCTCTTGCGCTTCTGCTTGTTTGACTCTAGCAGGATAAGGAATGTTAGGTTGATATTCCCTGACTGGGATTGGTTTCACCTTTTGTCCCTCAGGTTCCTTAACCTTACTGCTCACCTCAACTTGCACATCAATAGTGGAGTCATAAAAAATAGGCGTAGAAGGAGCTGAAACTAACTTACCTAAAAGCAAAGTGATGGCGTTCAAGTGCTCCCTCAGGTTAGACTCAGTGGTGCTGGGGAGCGCTCCTTATTGCCTCTCAGATAACATCTTAGAAATTTGGCCAATCTAAGTCTCCAAGTTCTGAATCGAGGCCTGCTGATTCCTAAGTGCACTATCAGTTTGTTGGAACCTCATCTCTATAGTCGTCACAAACTTCATCATAAGCTCCTCTAAATTTGATTTCTTTTCTGGTGGAGGAGGAGCTTGTGTAGGCCTAACTGGCTGTTGCTGTAGCTGCTGATGAAGTCTCTAAAAACCAGGTGGACCTTGGGCATTATTGTTCCTCCAATTGAAGTTGGGATGATTGCGCCACCCAGGGTTGTATGTGTTGCTGTGAGGGCCGTTCTGCTGCCTTGGGGCATTCCCCATATAATCAACCTACTCAACATCAAAAGACACAGCAGAAACAAATGGAAAAGTAGAGGAAGATGAAGCAAACATACTTCCCGCAGTACAGTTTACACTGTAGTGTGGGCCACCACAAAACTCGCAGCCAACGTTCGCTGCATGAACCGGCATCTGCAGTTCGTTAATCTTCTTGGCTAGAAGCTCCACCTGAGCTGCCAAGGCTGGTGTAGAATCTACTTGGTTGACCACTCCTTGTCTTCCTGGTCGGCTCCTAGAGGATTGCTACTGATAATTGTTCATGGCTATTTCCTTTATCAAGTTTTGAGCCTGCTCGGGCGTCTTACTATTTAGCGCCCCACCTGCTGCAGCATCCACCATCTTCATCGTCGCAAGGTTCAACCCGCTGTAGAAGGTTTTAACCTGCATCCATATTGGCAATCCATGATGTGGGCAGCATCTCAAAAGATCCTTAAACCTCTCCGATGCATCGTACATGCTCTTATCATCAAACTGCATAAAATAAGATATGTCATTTCTAAGTTTAGCAGTTTTAGCAGGAGGGAAATACTTATAGAGAATTTTTTTGGCCAACGCCTTCCAGGTAGTAATCGTCTGTTGTGGAAGAGATTACAACCATCTCTTTGCTCTGTCCCTCAAGGAAAATGGAAACAATCTCAGACGAATGGCGTCATTGTTTGTTCGATTTATCTTGAATGTGTCACAAATCTCTAAAAAGTTGGAGATATAAGCATTGGTATCCTCGCTAGGCAATCCTCCAAACTGCATGCTCTGCTGGATCATCTGGATAACATTGGCTTTTATCTCAAAATTGTTGGAAACTACAGCATGTCTGACTATACTAGTTTTCATCCCATCCAAAGATGGTCGAGCAAACTCGTACATCGTCCTCTGATCGTTATCGGCCTAGGGGTTGTTGTTCTCCATCACGTTAGCTCTTTGAACCTGAACTGTAACTCCGACCTCCTCCTCAACTACCTGCAAACGTCGTCTCAATAATCTGAGAGAGCACTTCGGGTCAGATAAGGGTTCTACGGGATCAGGGTTAGAGCTCCTAGACATAAACTACCTGAAACCGATAACCAAACAGCCACCAATCACTAAAAATAATAAAATTAAGAATAAAGAATAGATAATAAAACAAATAATGGCTAAAGTAACACAAAAACAATTCACTCTAGTTCACAGTTACAAGTTCCCCAGCAACCGTGCCAAAAAGCTTGATGGGTTACTGATGCAACCTACACCTAAGGCAGCGAACCTATCGATGCTGCCTAGCACTAGTGAGTATCAAGGTCGTATCCCTAGAGATCGGGTGAACTTAAAGTTACTACTGTTTGCTATGTTATCTAGTCTGAAATAAGGTGTGAGAAGTCTAAATTAATTAACTAATGACTATGAATGCAAATAAATGAGTGAACAGCAATTAACAATCGAAAGACAAACCCAAGGGGACCTAAGTGATGGAATTCTAAGGTTGATTTTTATAAATTACCAATCTTGCTTACCCGTGCCTAAATCCTGAATCGAACTCGGTTCCTCTCTCGAGCTCACTGAGTTCCTAAACCTATACTAACCAAATGGAATCTTTTCCTATCAAATTATTACAGATTAGCATTAGGCGTGATTTAGAACTATTAAAAGTTGTTAATTCTTAATCCGGCGAGTAAATTAAACTTATCTCTAAGTGTTAACTACCAGTTCTTACTATTCAATTTCGAGTTGTGACAAGCATTTCTCGATGTCAAGAAACAACCTAAAAGACAATTAATTCAACGTCTCAAATTAGGTGAATTAAACTTTATTACTAAACAACAAGAAGATTACCAGAATGGTAAATAAAAATCTAATAATTAAGCACAATCCATCAACAAAGGTGAACCCCAATGGGTTCGGCAGCCCTAGCTACTCATAATAAAATAAACAAATACAAAAGGAAATAAACAATAGAAAAGGAAATGGAACATGTAACCCCTCTTCTCTCGAATCAGAGTGGAAATGTCGCAAGCCAACTCTGAAACCAGCCTCAAGTATGGATCTCGGATATCTCGATCAATCATCTAGAACCTTCAATCTTTGCTTGAATCTCCTAAATCAATCCTTTGAAATGACGTTGGTCTCCTGAAATGTCAAGAACAGAGGTGTAAAAGTGAGGGGTCGCGCGCGTAGAGAAGTCCAGAAAATCAAAAGCGGAACCCTGTCTAATTTTGCATGTGCCTACTTATAGGCAGAAGTGCCATAGCCCGTGCCATGGCCCGTACCACGGCTTGTGCAAATATGCACGGCCCGTGCCATGGTCCATGCAACGGCTCGTGCAACAAGCCGTGCAAATATGCATGGCCATGCAACTGCCTGTACAAAAGCCTCGAATTGCGCGCCAACAAGTAATAGAATCCAACAAACATCTAATATGCGTAAATCATCCACGTAGCTTGGTTTCTGCCTGGAAATCAATCAATTTCCCATCAAGGAGTTCAAAAACTTGAAAAACTCAGAAACATACCAAAGTGCAATCAAATAGGAATAAATATGACTCAAATACACGAATAAACGAATGATAAACAGTCAATAAATAGGCATAGAATCATCTACATCAGCAACCGAATACTTGAGGCTAGTGGGTATATTATTTTAGTTTTCTACCTCGCAAAAAATCAATTTATGGGTTCCTTCAAGAACTTTGTGGACTTATGAAGACTCGCACTAGTAAACATACACTTAACATTCACGTCCTTCCTTTATGTTGCTAGACATCACTTATATTTTATGGGAATGATTAAGGGATAATGAACTAATTGTTTCCTTAGTTGATTAAAGTGTTTTAATTAATATTGAAGAGTTTAATATTAAACTTCGATTGCCAATTAATAATGAACCTAGAAAGTCAAACACGTTAAGATCAACTCAAGCACGGGGATGGACTTAACTTGTACCTCAAGTAGGAACACTAGTATCTTCCGAAGTTAAAGTCCATAAATGTCTAAATAATGTATAACATTTAAGTGTTATATATTGAAGGAGCTTGACACATGTTATCACAAAAGAGTTTGTAGTGACATGGGTTTGTATAGTAGCTTGAAACATGTCATCATAGAAGGGTTTTATGATGACATGTATTAAGAAAGTAGGTTGATACGTGTCATCATAAAAGGGTTTAAGATGACATATGTAGGGAAATCAATTGGACACATGTCATCACTAAAAGGGTTTTATAATGAAAAATGTCAAGAAAGCTACATGACACGTGGTGTCAATATAACTTGATACGTGTCATTACAAAAGAGTTTTATGATGATATGTATTAATATAGCTTGATACTTGTCATCATAAAAGAGTTTTATGATGACATATATGAATAGAGCTTGACAAATGTCATCACTAAAGAGTTCTATGATGACATGTGTTAATACTGCTTGACATATGTCATCACAAAAGAGTTTTATAATGACATGTGTTTGTACAACTGTGTTAAGGATTATGTATCCTTAACACTATATAAGAAAGTTTGTTACTCCTATTATCACACAGTGATATAATTTGACATACTTACAATTATAATAAGGTTATCATAGTAGGAAACTTAGAAGACGAGGAGTTCTTCATCTTTAAGGATTGAATAGCTTTGCTTGAAATTGATTATATGAGATAATCTAGAGGGTTTGCAATTGTGATTCTCTATATGATTCTCTAACATAAACATCATCAACAATCAAGAATTGAATTCTCCTCTTCAAAGGTTGTAGTCTTTTTCTTTATGTTCTTCATGTTCATAAAAGAAAAGTTATTTCCTTTTTCAATTTAAATCCTCAATCACAACTTGTAACCTTAATTTCTATTAGATATGAACTGTTTAAGAGCTTCTGTTGCACCACTGCATGTGTTTTCCAACAAAGAAATCACAAGTTTTTTATTCTCTTCCATGTGGCTAAGCGTAAGGATAAAATCTAACAGATCTAATAGATTTTAAAGTTTGCAAGTGTGAGTCTTGATAAGTCTGCAAGGTTCTTGAAAGAATCCATAACTTGATTTCCCATAAGGTAGAAAAATGAAATAATATGCTTACTAGCCTCAAGTATTCAGCTGCATGCGGTTTTTTTAACAGGAAAGCCCTTATTACATAAGAAGAAAAAACTAGAAGCTAAATATGAATAAATAAATAAAGAAAGATGAATAAACTAAAGTCATATCAAGGACCAGACATGAGTTGACTAGTCAACAACATTTGTAATTCAAAATTTTATGAGCCACCCTAACAAAAATAAGGGGAAATTTGCATGGGCTTACCTAATAACAATTCGACAGAAATTACATCATTATATGCATCCCAAACATCAACACTCGTGCTTGGATTTGCCCCTTGTCCTGCTTGATCATTAAGTCACGCTCCAATGCCACTAGTCAAGCTTGTGAATTGCGTTCCCATGATTCCTTATGCCAATTCTTGTGTCATCGGGAGTCCTTGTGCCTAGAGGAATAATGAATGATGGAGACCCCAATGGTGCCTGTACTTGATCAACTAATTTTCTTTCTTTGCTTTTGTCTAAGCATTAGATCAGTGCCTGCGATTGCTGCTTCCACGCATTTTCACTCAACACTTGTGTTTATAATCCCCATATAAAACAAAACCATCATACTAGATAGAGATTAGAAAGGGAGGCAAGAAGAGAAGAACAAAATAATTACATAGGTGGGACTTCAAATCCGATAAGAAAAGAAATCAAGACTTCTTTGTACTCTTCCATACGGCTAAGTGTAAGGATAAAATCGAATTTATTTTCAATCCTTGTGTCATCAGGAGTCCTCGTGCCTAAAGGAACAAGGAATGATGAAGGTCCCAATGGTGGAAATCCTGAATCAGAATATTTGGGCATGGCTTGATTCTCACTGTTCCCTCTCTCCTCCAAAAGATTTGTCTGCGATCATTTTGAGAAAGATATCAATACTCGATCAACTAATTTTCTTTATTTGCATTTGTCCAAGCATTGGATTAGTGCCTATGATTGCCGCTTCCATGACTTTTCACTCAACACTCATGTTTATGCTCCCCAAATAAAACCAAATCCTCAAACTAAACAAAGATTAGAAAGATAGGCATTAAATAAATGAACCAAATCAGAATATAGGTAGGGTTTTGGATCCGATAAGGAAAGAATCACAAGTTTTTTGTTGTCTTCCATATGACTGAGTGTAAGGATAAAATCTAATAGATTTAAACACAAGGGTAGACAAAGAACATAAAAGAAGGGAAGGATATAAGTAATAAATCAAAGTTCGCTAGTGCAAGTCTTAATAAGTCCATAAAGACTTGAAAGAACCCACAACTTGATTTCCCACACTGTAGAAAATTAAAACAATATGCTCACTAACCTCAAGTATTTGGTTGCATGCAATTTGTATAGTGTGAAAGCCCTTATTCCATCAGAAGAAAAAACTTGAAGCTAAATATGAATATATAAATATAGAAAGATGAATAAACTAAAGTCAAATTAAGAAGCAAATAGTAGTGGACTAGTCAACAACTCTCGTATCCCAATTTCTATGAACTAACTTAACAAAAATAATTGAAAATTCGTGTTGGCCAACTTAACAACACTCCGACCCAAATTAATTCATTATATGCATCCCAAACATCAAAATGCTTACATTACTGCTTGTATTATGCTTGAATTAATCGAAAACAACATGATTTCTCTCTCACGCGAATGGATTTACGTCTCGTCCAGCTTGATCATCAAGCGAAGCCCCAATGTCATTGGTCAAGCTTGTCAATTGCGTTCCGGTGTTCCATTATGCCAATCCTTATGTCATCAAGGAGTCCTCATGCCTAGAGAAACATGGAATGACAGAGATCTTAATGGTGCAAATCTTGAATCATAATATTTGGGCGTGCCTCAATTCACGTCGTTCCCCCTATCCTCCAAAATAATCATCCATGATCATTCAAAGAATGATATCAATACTCGATCAACTAATTTTCTTTCTTCGCATTTGTCTAAGCATTGGATCGGTGCCTATGATTGTTGCTTTCACGTACTTTAACTCAACACTCTTGTTTATGCTCGCCAAATAGAGCAAATAATCATACAAGACATATATTAGAAAGAGACGAATAAAAGAACATAAATGGAAGGAAGGACATGAGCGATAAGTCTAGTTTCGCTAGTGCGAGTATTCATAAGTTCGCAAAGTTCGTGAAAGAACCTATAACTTAATTCTCTGCAGGGTAGAAAACTAAAATGATATGCACACTAGCCTCAAATGGCATGTATCCAGTAGGAATTGAACCTACGAATTCCCCAATTATGAGTTGGGCGCTTTAACCATTCAGCCATGGATGCTTAGCGGGGATCCTCATACATGGTGAATAACCAAATTTCAATTGAGATGAAATCTTTAGGATAAATCAATGCAATTTAGGAGGAATCAATGAAAGGACATCAATTCAAATCCTGGTTCGGTTGCATGCAGTTTATATAGTGCCATAGCCCTTATTCCATAAGAAGAAGAAACGACAAGCTAAATATCAATAAATAAATAAATAAATAAAGATGAATAAACTAAGGTCAAATCAAGAACTAGAGAGGAGTTGAGTGGCCAACAACTCTCATTTTTCCAAATTTTATGAGCCAGCTTAATGGAGATAAAGAAAAATTCATGTGGGCATACCTAGTCACACTGCAACCAAATCATTCATTATATTCATCCCAAATATCAAAATGTCTGCATTCCGACTTTTATTAATCCAAAGCAATATTTCTCCCTTACGCTTGTCGGTTTGCTTCTCGTGTTGTTTGATCATCAAGTCTTGCCCTAATGCCACTAATCAAGATTATCAACTGCTTTCCTATGATTCCTTAATGAAAATAAGAGGAAATTTGTGTGGGTGTATCTAATAATACTTTGACCCAATATACTTCATTATATGCCTCCAAAACATCAAAACACAGTCATTCATGCTTAGATTAATCAAAAGCAACATGATATCTCCCTTACATGCGTGGATTTACATCTCGTCCTGCTTAATCATCAAGCTAAGCCTCAACGACACCGGTCAAGCTTATCAATTGTATTCTCTTAATTCCTTAAGCCAATCCTTGTGCCATCAGGTGTCCTCATGCCTAGAGAAATAAGGCATGATAGAGATTTCAATGATTCAAATCCTGAATCAGAATATTTAGGCATCCCTCAATTCTCATCATTCCCTTTATCCTACATCAGATTCATATGCAATCATTCGAAGAATGATATCACTACTCAATCAACTAATGTTCTTTCTTCGCATTCGTCTAAGTACTGGATCAGTGCCTATGATTGCCGCTTCCATGAGCTTTCTCTCAACAATCAAGTTTATGCTCCCTAAATAAAACCAAACCATCATACTAGACAAAGAGGAGTTGACTAGTCAACAACTCTTGTAGTCAATTTTGTGGGCCAGAACAATAAAAGTAAGGGAGAATTCGTGTAGGCATACCGAATAACACCCCGACCCAAATTAGATAATTATATGCATCATACAAATCAAAACATGTGCATTCCTGCTTAGATTAATTGAAAGTAACATGATTTCTCCCTTACGCATGTGGATTTGCATCTCATCTTGCTAGATCATCAAGTCACGCTACAATACCAGTGGTCAAGCTTGTCAATTGCATTCTTATAATTTCTTACACCAATCCATGTGTAATCAGGAGTCCTTGTGCATAGAGGAACATGGAATGATGGAGAACCCGATGGTGCAAATCTTGAATTGGCATATTGGGGCATGCCTCAATTCTCGTCGTTCCTTCTTTCCTCCAAAAGATTCATTTTTTATCATTCTAAGGATGATACCAATACTCGATCAACTAATTTTCTTTCTTCGCATTTATCCAAGCATCGAATCGTTGCCTATGATTGTCGCTTCCAGGAATTTTCAATTAACACTCGTGTTTATGCCATAAAACCAAACCATTAAACGAGACAGAGATTAGAAAAAATGGAACAAAAGAAACAAATAAAATGCAAGTTCTTTGTTCTTTTTTATACAACTGAGCAATAGGATCAAATCGAATTGTTTTAAATACAAGGGTATAGAAAGAACACAAAGAAAGGAAAGATGTGAGCGGTTAGTCTATGTTCGCTAGCACGAGTGTTAATAATTTTGCAAATTTCTTAAAAGAAACCATAACTTGATTTTTCGGAAGGTAGAAAACTGAAATAGTATGCTTACTGGCCTCAAGTATTGAGTTGCATGCAGTTTTTATAGTGCACAAGCCCTCATTCCATGAGAAGAAGAAACTACAAGCTAAATATGAATAAATAAATAAAAAGAGATGAATAAACTATAGTCAAATCAAGAACCAAAGAGGAGTTGATTGGTTAATAACTCTCGTAGTCTCAAACTTTATGGGCCAGCTTAACGATATTAAGGAATAATTCGCGTGGGCATACCTAATAATACTCTGGCCCAAATTACATCACTTTATGTGTCTCGAACAGCATAACTTGCGCATTCCCGCTTAGATTAACTGAAAGAAACAACATGATTTCTATCTTATGTGTGTGGATTTGTGTCTTGTCCTGCTAGATAAGCAAGTCACCCTAGCTATCAGTCAAGCTTGTCAATTGCATCCCCATGATTCCTTACATCAATCCTTATGTCATCAGGAGCCTTCGTGCCTAGATGAACATGGAATGATGGAGATCCCAATGCCGCAAATCCTGAATCAGAATATTAGGGAGTGCTTCTATTCTCGTCATTCCCTCTTTCCTCAAAAAAATTCATTCACGATTATTTGGAGAATGAAATTAATACTTGATCAATTAATTTTGTTTCTTCCTATCCAAACATTGGATTGATGCCTATAATTGTCGCTTCCACGCACTTTCTCTCAATAGTAGTGTTTATGGTCCCCAAATAAAACTAAACCATCATACTAAACAAAGAGGAGTTGACAGTCAACAACTCTCGTAGTCCGAAATTTTTTGAGCCAGAATAGAATAACAAAAATAAGGGAAAACTTGTTTGTATATAATTACATGAGTCCCAAACAGCAAAATGCTTGCACTCCCCGCTTGGGTTAATCAAAAGCAACATGATTTTTTCCTTACGTTTGTGGATTTGTGTCCCATCCTGCTTGATCATCAAGTCACAACCCAATGCCATCGGTTAAGCTTATTAATTGTATTCCCATAATACATTACGCCAATCCTTGTGTCATTAAGAGTCCTCGTGCTTAGAGGAATATGAAATGATGGAGATCCCAATGGTGCAAATCCTGAATTGGAATAGTGGGGAGTGCCTCGATTCACGGTGTTCCATATTTCCACTAAAATATTTGTCCGCAATCATTGTGAGAATGATGTCAATACTCAATCAACTAATTTTCTTTCTTCGCATTGACTTAAACAGCAGGGTCGACAAAGGACACAAAAGAAAGGAGGGATGTAAGTGATAAGTCTAAGTTTGCTAGAATGAGTCTTAATAACTCAAATAATATGGTCACTGCCCATAAGTATTCGGTTGCATGCGATTTTTGTAGTACGAAAGTGTAGTTGACTGATCAACAACTCTTATAGTCCTAAATTTTATGAGCCAACTTAACAAAAATAAGAAAAAATTCATGTGGGCCTAATTAATAATTATTTGACCCAAATTTGTTCATTATATGTGTCCCAAACATCAAAATGCTCACATTGCCTCTTGCATTATGCTTGGATTAATAAAAAAAAACATGATTTCTCCCTTACGAGTGTGGATTTGCGTCTTGTCCTGCTTGATCATCAAGCTAATCCCCAATGCCACCAATCAAGCTTGTCAATTAAGTTTCTATAATTCCTTATGCCAATCCTTATGTCATCAGAAGTCATCGTGCCTAGAGGAACTAATGCAAATCCAAAGCCCAAGGAGCCAAGTAGCCATCCAAGTCAAGGACATCATGTTCTAAGCCTAATGTCAAGGGAGGCCCAATTACAAGAGCTAGAGCCAAAAGAATGAAGCTGGCCTTAAATGGGCTTATTGAAGATATTTAGACCAAAGAACCAAATCCATACGGAGAACTAAGTTTAATAAAGCCCAATTCTCTTCTATATGGCTAAATGCAAGGATCAAATCGAATTGATTTAAACACAAGGGTAGACAGAGAACATAAAAGAAAGAAAGGACATGAGCAATAAATCTAGGTTTGCTAGTTCAAGTCTTCAAATGTCCATAAAGTTCTTGCTTAGATTAAACTAAATTTGTAAAATACTAAGCCTTCACTTGATAAATTCACTAAGTTTATAAAGAATAAAAGAAGAGAATTAACTCAAAAATAATCAATATTCAACAACTCCCTTTACATGAGTCCTCGTGCCTAGAGGAAGAAGGAAGGATGAAGATTCTAATGGTGCAAATCTTGAGTTAAAATATTTGGGCATGAATCGATTCTTGGTGTTCCCTCTTTCCTCTAAAGATTCCTCCGCGATCATTCAGAGAATGATATCAGTACATGATCAACTAATTTTCTTTCTTCGCATTCCTTTAAGCATTAGATCGGTGCCTATAATTGTCGCTTTCGCGCGCTTTCACTTAATACTTGTGTTTATGCTCCCCATATAAAACCAAACCAACATTACTAAATAGAGATTCGAAAGCTAGACATAAAAATAAAAAAAAATGAGAATATAGGGAGGACTTCATATCTGATAAGGAAAGAAATCACATGTTCTTTGTTCTCTTCCATATGACAAAGCGTAAGGATCAAATCAAATTGATTTAAATAAAAGCGCAGACAAAGAACACAAGAGAAAAGAAAGATGTGAGGGATAAGTCTATGCTCGCTAGTGCGAGTGTTAATAAGTCCACAAATTTCTTGAAAGAACCCATAACTTGATTTTCTCCATAGTAGAAAACTCAAATAATATGCTCATTAGTATCAACTATTTGGTTGCGTGCAGCTTTTATAGTGCGAAGGATCTCATATCGTAAGAAGAAGAGACTAGAAGCTAAATATGAATAAATAAATAAATAGATAAAGATTGATAAATTAAAGTCAAATCAAGAACAAGAGAGGAGTTGAATAGGCAACAACTCTCTTAGTCTTAAATTTTATAAGCCAACTTAATAAAAATAAGGTAAATTCGGGTGGGCCTACCTAAAAACACTCCAACCAAAATTACTTCATTATATCCATTTTAAACATCAAAGCGCTCAAATTCTGACTTGTATTATGCTTGGATTAATCGAAAAAACTTGATTTCATCCTTACGCGCTTGGATTTATGTCTCTTCTGCTCGATCATCAAGCTATGCCCTAATGCATCGGTCAAGCTTCTTAATAGCGTTCCCATGATTCCTTACGCCCAACCTTGTGTCATCAGGAGTCCTCGTGCTTAGAGGGATAATGAAGGATGGAGATCCTAATGGTGCAAATCCGGAGTCAGAATATTTGAGGTTGCCTCCATTCTCGACGCTTCTTCTTTCATCTAAAAGATTCCTCCACGATCATTCGGAGAATGATATCAATACATGATCAACAAATTTTCTTTCTTCGCATTCTTTAAAGCATTGGATCAGTGCTTATGATTTTCGCTTCCCTGCGCATTCAAACAACACTCATGTTTATACTCCCCATATAAAATCAAACCAACATACTACATAGAGATTAGAAGAGACACACAAGAGAAAAAAACAAAATGAGAATATAGGTAAGATTTCATATCAGATAAGGAAGGATACCACAAGTTCTTTATTATCTTCTACATGGCTAAGTATAAGGATCAAATTGAATTGATTTAAACACAAGCATTGTGATGTGCATTATTTTATACATATTTATATGCTCAATTGTTTACATTTTTATGCATAGTTATCTTGTTTTATGCCAGAATCACCAGTGTTTTAGTTCCTTTCACATTTCAGGTCATTATCGAGGGACATTATCAGTAATCGAGGGAAATACAAGCAGTTACAGACCATAATCCATCAAATTGAGCAAGTATTAGCATTCCAAGGTTGAGCACTGCCTGGACTCCGGCCGTGCTAAACCATTAAATAGTTGCCCTTCAAGAGTGCCATTTTGGCACGATTTCCGAAGCCACCACGGCATCCACCATGACCCCGTGGTGGCTTAGCACCAGCTAGGGCACGACCAAGAAGAAGTCACGAGTTGTAGAACGTAGAGGTCTAGCACGATCTGGACTCTGCTCGTGCTGATCAGCACAGGCTTGACCACGGTCGTGCTGAAAGATTTATATAGGCAAAAATGATTTGCTGAATTGGGGTTCGATTCTTTGACTTGATTTCACATATACAAGCTTAAGCCATCTTCTTCCAGACTTCAATACTCGACCTTAGAAGACCATTTCATCTATTGAAGGAAAGATTATAATTGTTTTAACATCAAATTGAAGATCAAGACAAGATTTGGGAGCATTCAAGAGGCAAATTAGGGTTTACCATTCTGAATTGGGAATTTAGGGTTTTTCACCCAACTTGAAGAAGAAGGATGTACATGCCTTCAATTTACTTTTTTGAATCTATTCTTTACTTTGTGTTGCTTATTAGTATGAGTAACTAAATTTGTCAAACCCATTGGGGTTCATATGTTGTTGGATTGGTTTTAATGCTTATGAGATTTTGATTATCAATGCTTGTCTCTTCTTGCTTTCATTACTAATGAGAAATCACTTTAATCATGAGACGTTGTGAGTTGTGGTATACAGATTGCTTTATGTAACGGAGAAATTCATTTAATAATTGGAAATTTGAATAGTAAGAACTGGATAATGATCACTTAGAGATAAGGGTAATTGACTAACCGGATTAAGAATTAACAAAGCTTAATAGAGGTGGGTTAAAGCTTAATGCTAATCGAATAATCGATCGTTAGGAAGAGATTCCAACTTTAGGTTATTAGGTTTAGGAATTCGGTTATCTCGAGAGGGAGACCGAATCCACGGGTAATTGCAATTGGTAATTAATATAATCTCTATCTTCACTAAAATCCAACTAGCTTAGGTCCCCTAGGGTTTGCTTTTTCCTTCGATTGTTTTCCTAAGTCCTTTCAGATTATTTGTCATGTGCGTAAAATACACACATCTAAATGGGGTTTTTAAGATTGATTTTATGGACATTTGGATGTGAATTGGTCCCAACACTCACCCTATGCGTCTGTTTGTGTGCATTACATTCAAAAGAAGTCAGAGAATGATAAAGGGAAGAATTGGAGCATAATTGGACGTCAAAGCTACCGAAACAAGCTAAGTATGCGCATGAGGAAGCTGAACATGGCCATGTTGGTTTCAACACCGGCCGTGTTCCCAACACAGTCGCCAACACGGCCGTGTTGGGTGCATCAAACATCAAAGAAATAGAAGTTTTAGGGAGCACGACCACAGAGAGTAACACGGGCATAAACACCAGCCCGTGTTGGGAACACGGGCATCAACACAGCCATGTTGGCGGCGACAGGGGGAATTAATTAAAAGAAAGAAGAGAGGAAAGAAAGAAAGAGAGCGGGGGGAGAACGTCCCAAACCCTAATTTTTCTCTCTCTAAGGGTTTTCTGAGCTGGAACCAAGGGAAAAGGAGACTTGGATCAAGGTTTCAATTGGATTCCCTTCGAAGATTGAAGATTGGGCGAGGTTCATTGATTGGTTTTCAAATCGAGTAAGAGGAACAAGAATCGATTCAATTTAAGGAATTGGGGCTGTTTACTCTCATCCAAGGGTGTAATCGGGTTTTCTCTACCTTTACTCATTGTTGTAATTGAATTCTTGTGTATTTTAATAATGAACATGATTAGCTAGATTGATTAAATCCATTGGGATTTCTTTACTATATTGGCTTAGTATTATATTGTTGGATTGTTTGGGTTAGTTTTGTATTCTTCTTGCTTTCAGTATTAATAAGATAATGCATTATTCATGAGACGTTGTGAATTGTGTGTTTAGATTGCTTTGTGTGATTGAGAAGTCCATTTGGCAATTGGAAATTTGAATAGCAAGAACTAGTTAATAATCGCTTAGAGATAAGGATAATTAACTAGCCGGATTAAGAATTAACAAAGCTTAATAGAGGCAGATTAAAGCTTAATGCTAATTTAAGAATTAATCATTAGGAAGAGATTCCAACTTTAGGTTATTAGGTTTAGGAATTCGGTTATCTCAAGAGAGAAACCGAATTCGGTTAAGAATTCGTCCATGGGTAGCATAATTAGCCTCACCAATCCTTTATCATTTGTTTGATTGCCAACTAGTTTAGGTTCCCTTTGGGTTTGCTTTTTTATCTTGGTTATTTTAGTTATCAATTACTCCTGCATCTCCCTTAGAACTTAGCTTGTAGCTATTAGTTATTTTAGAAATTATTCATCACTCATTTGAGGTTAATATAACAAAGAACAAAGGAGTAACTCTAGGCTTTCACTTTCCCAAGGAATACGATCTTGATACTCGCCATTAGTGCTAGATTGCATCTATAGGTACACTGCCTTAGATTATTGCTAACACAAGTAGCACACATCAAATTTGACACTTAGTTAATCGTTTGTTCATATTTAATCATAGCATAATAACTTCATCCATTTTGTTTAGGTTAGATAATATAAGATGCTACAGTAGTTCTAGGATCACCCTTTCCCGAGAATACGACCTTGATACTCACCATTTGTGCTAGTCTGCATCGATAGTTCACTACCTTAGATTTTAGCTACACAAATAGCCTATCAAGTTCATGGTGCTGTTGCGGGGGAACTTTTTGTGTGAACTAGAGTGAATTTGTGTTTGTTTTTTTGTTAATCTAGCCATTTTTATTTTCTTTGTCCTTTCATTTTTATTTATTCTTGTGTTCTTTGGTTGTTGTTTATCCATTTCAGGTAGTTTATGACCAGGAGCTCTAGTCCTACTACTGTAGACCCTCTTGCTGAACCAGAGCGGTCCCTCCATTTGTTGAGGAAGCGTATGCAAGAAGAAGAGGAGGCGCGGATAGAGTTTGAAGCCACTGTGAATAGACTAGGAGGGATAGGAGACAACAATCGTGCTGCGGATGAAGGGGACACAGACGAGTATATTGCGACCACCTGCGGCCGCCAATAATTTCGAAATAAAGCCAAACGTGATATAGATGGTGGAGAATAGTGTACAATTTGGGGGACTGCCGAGCGAGGACCCAAATGCTCACATCGCCAACTTCTTGGAGATCTGCGACACCTTTAAGATAAATGGAACAATTGTTGATGCCATTCGGTTGAGGCTGTTTCCTTCTTCTCTGAGGGACCGAGCGAAAAGATGGTTGTAGTCGCTCCCAGCCAATACTATCACGACATGGAGATCATTGGCTGAGAAATTTCTCTACAAGTACTTTCCTCCAGCTAAGATTGCTAAATTAAGGAATGACATTTCTTCTTTTATGTAGATGGAAGACGAGAGCATGTATGATGCCTGGAAGAGGTACAAGGACTTGTTGACATGCTTTCCACACCACGGTCTACCAGTCTGGATGCAGGTTCAGACATTTTACAGTGGTTTGAACCTTGCTACTAGACAAATGGTTGATGCAGCAGTAGGAGGAGCGCTGAATAGTAAGACGTCCGAGCAGGCTCAGAACTTAATAGAAGAGATGGCCATGAACAATTATTAGTGGCAGTCTTCTAATAGCCGACCAATGAGGCAGGGAGTGGTCAATCATTTTGACTCCATAGCAGCCTTGGCAAGTCAAGTGGAGCTTTTGACCAAGAAGTTAGACCAGCTTCAGATGCCAGTTCATGCAGCCCATATAAGCTGCGAGTTTTACGGTGGCCTGCACTATGGTGCAAACTGTAATGCGGGAGGTATGTTTGCTTCGAGTACTAATTCTTCATCTTCTATTGTTTGTACTGACATTGAACAGGTAGACTACATGGGTAATGCACCTAAACAGCAGAATAACGCATACAACAACATATACAACCCCGGCTGGCGTAATCATCTAAATTTCTGGTGGAGAAACAACAACGCCCAAGGTCCACTAGGCTTTCAGAGACTGCATTAGCAGCCACCACAGCAGCAGCAGCAGGCTATACCATCACAGCTTCCTCCACCAGTCGAGAACAAATCTAACTTGGAGGAGTTGATGATGAAGCTTCTCACGTCGACTGAAACGAGATTCCAGTAGACACACAATGCTCTTAGAAATCAGCAGGCGTCCATCCAGAATTTAGAGAGTCAAATTGGGAAGATTTCTAAGATGCTGTCTGAGAGGTTGCAAGGATCACTCCCTAGAACAACATAGTCAAACCCAAGAGAGCATTGCAAGGCTATCACCTTGCGATCAGGTAAGCATTTATCTAGCTCTCTACCATTAGCTAATGATGATGATGTTTCCATGCAGGATAAGCCAGCTAGGAAGGAGCCAGAGCCTGAAATAATGGAAGAAGAGAAGGTGGAAGGCAGTCAGAAGAGCCTTGTGAGAGAGTACTAGCCACCAGTCCCCTACCCTGCTTGACTTAAGCAAGAGAAGGTTGATAAGCAGTCTGGTAAGTTTATTGACTTGTTTAAACAACTGCATATTAACCTACTTTTTGTTGAAGCTATTTTGCAGATGCTGAAGTATGCCAACTTCTTAAAGGAAATCTTGAGTAACAAAAGGAAGCTAGAGGATTTAGTACTAGTGACTCTGAACGAGGAGTGTTCGGCTATTCTTCAGAACAAGCTGTCACTCAAAAGGAGAGATCGAGGGAGTTTTACTATTCCCTGCATCATTGGCGATTTATCTATTAGTGGTGCATTAGCTGATTTAGGAGCTAGTATAAATTTGATGCCCACTACTCTGTTTGATAAGTTAGGTTTGAGTGAACCTAAGCCCACTAGGATGAGCATTCAGTTAACTGATATGACTGTTAAGATTCCTAGGGGTATTATTGAAGATGTGCTTGTTAAGGTAGACAAGTTTATTTTTCCTATGGATTTTATAGTTATGGACATGGAAGGTGAGAGTACTGTGCCTTTGATCCTAGGGAGACCCTTTCTTGCAACATCTAAGGCTGCAATAGATGTTTGTGGTGGAAAGCTCCAACTTAGGGTAGATGATGAGACCATTACCTTCGACCTAGCTACTACTGTGAGACACTCTTTAGAACATGATGATGCTGTGTTTTCTATTAATATTCTAGATGATTTGGTTGAGTCTCATTTACAGGAAATATTGCTTGATGATCCTTTGCAGGTAGCTTTGCAAGGAGAGGAGGAGGAGCTGTCTAACGCGCAAGTGTTAGAGCAGCTCGCTAGTTCGTTGGCGACTGAGCCTAACTGTTCTATTGATCCTTTTCTTTCTCTTGACAAGTTAGAAGTGGAGAAAGTAAAGTCTTCTTTCGAGGACCCCCCGGCCTTAGAATTAAAGGACTTACCTAAGCACTTGAGCTATGGATTCTTAGATGAGGAAGAAAAGTTTCCAGTGATTATTGTAGCAGATTTGACAACTGAGGAGCGAGCCAAAACTCTAGATGCACTCAAGAAGTATAAGAAGGCCTTTGCCTACAAGATTGCTAATATTACCGAGATCAACCATAGTTTTTGTTCTCACAAGATTCTTATAGAGGATAGTTATAAACCAGTAGTTCAGCCCCAGAGGCGGCTTAACCCGAACATGAAGGAAGTAGTGAAAAAGGAGGTAATTAAGCTCGTTGATGCAGGATTGATTTATCCTATTTTTGACAGTTTTTGGGTGAGCCAAGAAAAGAGGCATAATAGTAATTCGCAATGAGCAAGATGAGCTGATACCTACACAGACGGTTACGGGATTCCGAGTTTGCATCGATTATAGGAGGCTTAATGATGCAACTCGGAAGGATCACTTCCCTCTTCCTTTCATTGATTAGATATTAGGAAGATTAGTAGGACATTTGTTTTACTGTTTCCTTGATGGTTTTTTAGGATATTTTTTCATATCCCAATTGCACATAAAGACCAAGAGAAGACGACTTTCACCTGCCCCTACGGGACATTTGCTTATAGACGGATGCGTTTTAGTATATGCAATGCGCCGGCTATGTTTCAGTGGTGTATGATGGCCTTTTTGATGATATGATTAAGGAGTCGATGGAGGTATTTATTGATGACTTCTCTGTTTTTGGAAATTCATTTTCTCACTGTTTGGCAAATTTAGAACGCATGTTAGCTAGGTGCATTGAGGCTAACTTGGTGCTAAATTAGGAAAAGTGTCATTTTATAGTGAGAGAAGGAATTGTCTAGGGCATAAGATTTCACATGCAGGGATGAAAGTCGATAGAGCTAAAATAGAAACAATATCTAAGCTACCACCCTCTAGTTTTGTTAGGGCTGTTAGGAGTTTCTTAGGCCATGCTGGGTTCTACAAAAGATTTATTAGAAATTTCTCTGAAATTGCTAGGCCTTTACTGTATTACTAGTTAAGGATGCACCTTTCGTTTTTTATGATGCATGTTTATCTTCTTTTGAGTTATTAAAGAAACTTTTGACCACAGCCCCTATCATGGCTTCGCCTGATTTGGGGCCTGCCCTTTGAACTAATGTGTGATGCCAGTGACTATGTAGTTGGAGCTGTGCTTGGACAGAGGTTTCATAAAAAGTTCCAACCCATTTATTATGCTAGAAAGACTTCGACAGGAGCCCAGGAACATTACACTATTACAGAGAACAAGTTGTTGGTTGTTAATTATGCCTTCGAAAAATTCAGATCATACCTCATCTTATTAAAGACCATCGTCTTCACTAACCATTCAGCTTTGAGGTATTTGTTTAATAAGCATGATGCTAAGCCAAGATTGATCAGATGGATCATAATGTTGTAGGAGTTCGACATTGAGATTAGAGACAAGAAGGGCGCAGAAAATTTAGCAGTAGATCACCTATTGATGTGCGTAAAATACACACATCTAAATGGGGTTTTTAAGATTGATTTTATGGACATTTGGATGTGAATTGGTCCCAACACTCACCCCATGCGTCTGTTTGTGTGCATTAGGTTCAAAACAAGTCAAAGAATGATAAAGGGAAGAATTGGAGCATGATTGGACGTCGAAGCTGCCAAAACAAGCTAAGTACGAGCATGAGGAAGCTGAACATGGTCGTCTTGGTTTCAACACTGGCTGTGTTCCCAACACAGGCATCAACACGGCCGTTTTGGACATCAAAGAAGAAGTAGATCTTATCGAGCATGGCCACGGAGAGTAACACGGCCAGGAACACCAAACTGTGTTCCCAACACGGGCAGGAACACGGACGTGTTGGAGGCGACAGGAGGAATTAATTAAAAGAAAGAAGAGAGGAAGAAAGAAAAGAGAGCAGGGGGAGAACGTTCCAAACCCTAAATTTTCTCTCCCTAAGGGTTTTCTGAGATGAAACCAAGGGAAAAGGAGACTTGGATCAAGGTTTCAATTGGATTCCCTTCAAAGATCGAAGATTGGGCGAGGTTCGTTGATTGATTTTCAAATTGAGTAAGAGGAACAAGAATCGATTCAATTGGAGCAAAAAGATTTGGGGTTGTTTACTCTTATCCAAGGGTGTAATCGGGTTTTCTCCACCTTTGCTCATTGTTGTAATTGAATTCTTGTGTATTTTGATAATGAACATGATTAGCTAGATTGATTAAATCCATTGGGATTTCTTTACTATTTTGGCTTAGTATTATATTGTTGGAATGTTTGGACTAGTTTTGTATTCTTCTTGCTTTTAGTATTAATAAGATAATGCATTGTTCATGAGACGTTGTGAATTGTGTGTTTAGATTACTTTGTGTGATTGAGAAGTCCATTTGGCAATTGGAATTTTGAATAGCAAGAACTGGTTAATAATCGCTTAGAGATAAGGATAATTAACTAGCCGGATTAAGAATTAACAAAGCTTAATAGAAGCGAATTAAAGCTTAATGCTAATTTAAGAATCAATCGTTAGGAAGAGATTCCAACTTTAGGCTATTAGATTTAGGAATTCAGTTATCTCGAGAGAGAAACCGAATTCGGTTAAGAATTCATCCACGGGTAGCTTAATTAGACTCAACAATCCTTTATCTTTTGTTTAATTGCCAACTAGTTTAGGTTCCATTTGGATTTGCTCTCTTGCCTTAGTTATTTTAGTTATCAATTGCTCTTGCATCTCCCTTAGAACTTAGATTGTAGCTATTAGTTAGTTTAGAAAGTATTCATCACTCATTTTAGGTTAATAGAACAAAGAACAAAGGAGTAACTCTGGGCTTTCACTTTTCCGAGGACTACGACCTTCATACTTGCCATTAGTGCTAGACTGTATCGATAGGTACACTGCGTTAAATTGTAGCTAACACAAAGAATAAACAAATAACTGAGATGGGATAAATATCGCCTATCCAGACTAGAGAATCCGAGTTTGGAAGCATTTGATGAGAGCACGATAGATGATCGATTTCTAGAGGAGCACTTGTATTCATTGAAGGTATACTCTGATTCTCCTTGGTTTTTTGATTATGCTAACTACCTTGTGGCTAGGGTCTTACCAAAGGGTATGACTTATCAGTAAAAGAAGAAATTCTTTGCTAATTTGGAATACTAAATTTGGGAAGATCCCTTCCTATATTGAGTGTGTGCAGACCAGGTCATTTGCCGATGTGTTTATGGTGAAGAGAGTTTCCAGATATTGAGGCACTGTCATGAAGGACCCGCAGAAGGCCATCAAGCAGCGAACCATACTGCTAGGAAGGTGTTGGATGCAGGCTTTTATTGGCCAACTATCTTCCAGGATGCTAGGACATTTGTTCAGGTTTGCGACGCTTGTCAGCGCTCAAGTAATATCTATAGCCGTGGTAAAATGCCCCAAACTAGTATGTAGACTATTGAGATATTCGATGTTTGGGATATTGACTTCATAGGACCCTTCCCTTCTTCAAATGGCAATAAGTACATTCTCGTGGCTTTTGAGTATTTCTCCAAATGGCCTAAGGCACATGCCTTACCTACTGACGATGCCAGAGTTGTTTGCAGGTTCCTTAAGAGGTTATTTGCTAGGTTTGGCACACTTAGTGCGCTAATTAGTGATAGAGGAACACATTTCTGCAACACTCAATTGGAGAAGGCACTCAGGCGCTATGGTGTAATGCATCGGTTCTCTACTCCTTATCACCCATAGACCAATGGACAAGTTGAGGTTATTAATAGGGGCTTAAAATGCATCTTAGGGAGAACTGTCAGTGTAAGTCGGAAGGATTGGCCTTCGAAACTGGATGATGCATTATGGGCATTTAGAACTGCATATAGGACCTTCATAGATTTTACGCCCTATAGGCTTGTGTATGGGAAGTCTTGTCATTTACTTGTCGAATTAGAACATACGGCTCTTTGGGCCCTTAAAACTTACAATCTTGATGTTGATTCTGCAGGTAAGGAAAGACAGTGGCGATTGGGTGAATTGGAGGAATGACATTAACAGGTGTATGAGCACTCCTCAATTTACAAGGCTAAGACAAAGAAGTGGCATGATCATAGGCTCAAAGGTCCCAAGGAGTTTCAAATAGGAGATAGAGTATTGCTATATAACTCACGTCTTCGGTTGTTTCCAGGGAAGCTCAGGAGTCGATGGTTGGAGCCATCTGTGGTTAAGCAAATTTTCCCATATGGCACAGTCGAGCTTCATCATCCCGAGAAGGGTGATTTCAAGGTCAATGGACATAGGCTCAAGGTGTATCACAGAAACTCGTTGGAGATTGAGCAACGGGTTAACATGATTCTGTACCTGCAACGATGATCCATGTCGAGTCCAGCTAAATGACTCAAGAACCAAAAAGAAGTGCCTTTGGGAGGCCTTCCCATTTCAGTTTTATGTCTTTCGGTTTACTTTTATGTTATCAATCATTTGCATGCTTGATGATCTTTAGAACACTTACTTTATACATTAAATATAGTTGTATGAACTTAGGGTTTGAGTAATTTAAGTCAGATTTTTAGTAATTGGTGAAGAAGGACTTCCCCCTTTGATTTATTTTACTTGATTTATAGCCTAAATGTGTCACACCCCCATTACATGCTAACCAACAGACATTAGCCAGGTAGCATATAAGCGTCGTAGACTATATACTACATGTAGATAGGTCAATATGCAGATTGTTAAGAATCAAGACACAAGGTTATTAACATATAAACATATGATTATACTTAACCATCATTTAACCAGTATTCAAAACATCTTCTTATGCCTTATAAGGCACACTTCCATATACATCACATAACTGCATACAAAATGCATCAGGAGGAAATTCCATAAAACTGGCCCAACCTGACAAAACTGCTAAAAGCTAGACTTCGGATACAACCAACTAATGCACTATTATTTACAAACCTGAAAGAAAAAATTTTGGAGAGGGGTAAGCCTCCAGCTCAGTAAATAAATAATCAACATAATCTATATCACATACACTTAATACAATTTCCATCCAATCACATAACTTACCATGATTCATAATTTACGCATAAGTTCATACCATTCTACTCAATTCATTACAACCATCATAAAAAAAAATACAATTCAGCAATTATGCTTAGTTCTTACGGCTTATGTATCCCCTTTAATGTGCTACTCCGCCTCATCCTCACCTATCGCACACGTAAGCTGCTTCGCCTTATCCTCACATTACACACTTTTATAGCCACTCTATGCTTTAGCCTCCCAAGGCATTATATATATATATATATATATATATATACATGCGCACTTAACATCACAATTCAATCATTTCACTTATATCATATTCAAGCAATAACAATTGTTCCACTCAATACCAATCATTTCCATCTTATTAATCCAAACATAATACAATATTAAGCAAACACAACCATTCGCGGAACATTTGATTAAAAATATGAATGTAGCAAATATTAACTATTTACTTACTCAAAATACACTTATTCCTTCAATATAGAAGAACCTCCTTTCTCCATAACTTCCTTTCCATGCCTTCCAGTTCCTGTTAACACATTCATCAATTCACATTTCATGCATCTTCCAAATATTCATGTAAATACTAGTTCTAATGCATTACAAGA
Source organism: Ricinus communis (assembly GCF_019578655.1). Taxonomy (NCBI): domain Eukaryota; kingdom Viridiplantae; phylum Streptophyta; class Magnoliopsida; order Malpighiales; family Euphorbiaceae; genus Ricinus; species Ricinus communis. The sequence goes on along the minus strand of NC_063257.1, from coordinate 26,326,933 downwards.
TTATCCCCTTTCTAATTCATAGGTCTAACTCTTCCTCTAAGACTCTCAATTACTGTTTTAATATCATATCAACATGTTCCATCTAGCTATATACCAATTTAACTCAAATTAATATCAAATAAATAGCATAAAACTAATCTCCAATATCTCTATTTTCTATATAGAATTTAGTACCAAAGTATATTTATTGCTAGGAAAAATTGACTTAATATAAAAATCTCATATTAAATAGACATATACTCTTATGTATCTAGTTTCATCTCCAAGAAGAATTACTCAATTTTGACTTCTATAGATTTAATTATTGCCAAATTACTCAGCAAGGGTTATACAGCTCATTGTACCTCGAGCAGCAATCTGTTTGCTCAATTCAAGCAACCAAAATGGCAAAACTAGCGAAATCACAATACAAAGTTATAGGGGATTCTTCAAAATTTCTGTAGACACTAATTAAACTTAATTTGAATTTATATAACGCATGTTATGCCCAAAATACAGAACATCAAGGTTGCTGGAATTTTGACAGTTTTCTGTCTTGACATACTTAAACTTAAATCAAGCTTAATCTCTATGCAATCATTCAATACTCTACTAATTCATAATAATTAGACCTTTAATTAATCAATGAAAGCATCAATTGAAGCTTTCCCAATTATAATCAAGAACTTTAATGACAAATTAATAATACTCAAGTAACAACTCAACAGTTTCAACTTTTGGGTTACTAATATGCCAAAATCCTTTAGCTTTAGCTTTACCTTGGCTCCTTCAATAGTTGGTAAAATCCTATCTTAATCTTAAGTTTTTCTAGGTATTTCACTACTCTCTCTTGCTCCAAATTTTAAGTTTTTGGCCATATATGAATTTTAGAGAAATGAAGAGGTAAAATGTGCTTGCTCATGGTTCCAATTTCCAAGATTCATCTCTCAATGCCACCACCTACTAAAACTAGTTTTATCATCCCAAGTTAATTGTTACTAACCATACACAAGTACTAACTTTTAATTGTATCTTTTAAGTTCAATCTATTTATCCAACTTTCAACTATTGGTTCAATTAAGTTTTAAGGCTTAATACACATAACCCAAGTACTTAATCAACTGATCTAAATTAATAATCTAATATCATGCTTCTTATTCTCTACTTATAATTAACATAATACATTCTCATAAAATAAAAATATTATTAATAAACCATCATATGCCCAATGATTAAATGTAAATGCACATAACATGTATGATGAGAAAATGCAAGCGTTACAAAATGTGCGTATATGTGTTAAATGCAGGTAGGGAGTTTGGCGACTCGAGATGGCGAAGGAAAGCTCAGACTTCACCCGTCCACCACGGTTTTCCTGCGCATCACGGGTTGCAGCACCAGGCTGTGCTGGCACAGCCAGAGTCATGCCCGTGATGAATATGCACATATAGAGTTTAGGAAAACAGCCGTCCACCACGGCTTCCGAGGCCACCACAGGCTGCAACACCAGGCCATGCTGGTCGTAATGCCCGTGCCCGAGCCCATGATGGATATGCACGTAAAGCACAAGGTAAATTCAGCCGTCCACCACGGCTTCCGATGGCACCACGGGCAGTAACACCTGCCCGTGTTTACTAGCATGGCCATGCTTTCACCCATGACGGATGGGCACAAGAATGAGGCTTCAAGGTTCAGCATGGGCCGAGTCCTGGCCGTGCTGACCCCCGTGACTATAGAAGCAGGCCTTTTTAAAAATTTCCTATCTTTCCCTCTCTAAGCTCTAAGGTGATGCTTTCTTCTTTGTCTTTAGTTTTTCTTACTTGTAACGGTAACTTCAAGTAAGTCTCTTCGCTTTTTGCTTTTATCTTATTAAGTTTGATTTTTCTTTTATTTATTTTTTTATTTAGGATATTTTGATATGCTTTAGTAGTTTGCCTTGTTAAACTGCTTAAATTTGACTTCGATTAGATTTAGTTAAAACTAGTTGCTATGTTTATATGATTATGAATAATGAAATGATAAGTGTGGGGTTTGGCAGTAATAAAGTTTATTTATGGCATTTTATTATGAACAATTGATAGCATAAATTTTATTTATTTGGTGCAAGATAAAGTAAGCTGGAATGTAATTGTGAATTAGTTTTCTGCAGGAGATTGAGGCTTTAGTCTTAGTGTTAAGTCTAAAGTTTTCTGTTAGTCAAATTATAGTCGTTATGCTGTTTAATTTTTGGTATAATTTATGTTAAAACTTGATGATTCATTGCATTAGACAATATGGGGGACCGCGATCAATCACGTCGAAAGCAACTGCAACGCACAGCTAGCAGCAAGCGCCCGCGTGGCAAAGGAACATCTTCCTCCACTTCACCTTCATCAGCACCAGCACAAGCACCAGCACCTCCGCCACAACAGCAACTAGTCTGAGTACGAAGAGCACCAGCTGCAAATCCACCCGCACCTGGTCGTCCTCCCTTATGGACATTTCAGAATGCAAGTGATGGTTGGACGTTGCATCGACTTTGTATCCTTGGATAGAGTGGGATTGGCTCAGGATGTGCGTGCCTTGTTCGAAACTCTGCCATACGCACGATTCTTCGACATCATTGAGCCAACCTACTGCGAGCTTACGATTGAATTCCTCAGCACCTTCTTTCTGTAGCAACAGATCACAAACATGCATCAGCCTGATGCAATTTATTTCGGACTTGGGGGAAGGGAGTTCTCAATGTCAGTTCCACAATTCGGCATGCATTTAGGATTATGGATCGAGCTAGAGACCCTGTGAGGATGACACATGATACCCGCATACTTCAGGTCTAAGGCGTCTAGCCTTCCAGATCGTCTTCCCTATCTCCATACTTTATTAGCTTACATGATTACAGGCATGGGAGATAGTTTTGGAGCAGTCACACAAACCGATGTCTTCATCCTCTGGGCTACGCAACATCGTAAGAAGCTTGACTAGGGATATCTGTTCCCTCGTCAAGTTCGTTCATTTATAGTAGACGCCCAGAAGAAGATGTACTGCTGTTTTGGCCCGTATGTAACCAGGTTAGCCAAGAGCCTGGATGTATTAGACAATTGTTTGTCAGAGCTTTAACAAATTGGCGATATGACACCACTAGAGATCAGACAGAAGATTAACATGCAGATGATCACGGCTATTCGACACCCACATGGCACAGAGTAGAGGCTCATCAGCACAATAGTAAGGGAGGCTAGAGAGACAACAGCTAGAGGAGCCCAAGATCCGACGGTTGAGATTCCAAATGTTAGGATTCCTAACCCAGCCAGAGTGTTTATGCCCACATCTGGAGCCTCCTTTTCTTATTCTGCAGGGACATCAAGTGCCTGAGGACTAGATGCTTTGAAGCTCGATTGCTTTAGATCTGACCGATCAGCGAGAAGACCTACAATCAACTGCCTCAGCAGTTCACTAACCTCACCACTTTTCCCTACCTCACCCTCCAGCAGATCCGGCAAAGGAGGATGTTCTGCGACTATCATCAAAGAATGAAACAAAAATTTGTGCTATTTTTCTTTTCCTTTTCCTTTTTATTTTCCTTCTTTATTTTATTTTACTTTATTTTCATTTCTTTTTGCATTTTCATTTTTATGTTTTTTTGTCATTTTCCTTTCATGGTATGTTATTTTAGTAGAACATTTTGCTTTGCCGTCTTGATATGTACATTTAGTATGATCTTCAATGTTTATGATGTGCTAGTTATGTGCTATACCTAGTTTTAATTTTTCTAACACTATGGATAGTGTTATACTCAAGTGTGGGGTAGGTATCTGTGGCTATATACCTGAATTGTTTAAGGCAATGATAATGGACTATTCTTAGGATGTTAGAACCTAGGTTTTTCATGACATTTAAGTTTAGTTTATTCTTTTGTAACTAATGACTTAATTCACACACTAGTAATTGATTGTCCCTCTCTATCTTTTATTTTTGAAAGCAATTTCACTGTATTCAATATGTCAATTTGGGCGGGTTAAACTGGTGTTACTTAAGTTCCTTGCAAATTTACAACCTTTGACTGTGAACTTTGATTATGCCAATCTCGTATTCAGTCTATGTGATGATTCAATTGATAAGTCTGGGAACCAATTGCAAATTTTAGCCACTTCAAACGTGAGTTTTTGAACCAAAAATTGAGTATCCATTGCACATTATGCTCATGATTTTTCTTGCTCGAGTGTGCGCTGTACTTACTTACTTTCATTTCTAGAACTTGCTTTTTAATGCTTGTTGAGGTTACCTGAATTTTTGAATACCATTAGATGATTTGAGCAACTTAGGATTTCATCACATCTGCCCAAAAGCCTACCCTCTTTTTCCATGAGTCGGCCAATTTGAGCCTTAACCTTTTCTTCATAATTTACACCTAATCACTACACATACACCATTCTATACATCTATCTTTCCTTTCACCTTGTATACTGAGTAATTATGTGTTATGTTTCTTCATTTATGGAATCATAGTGCCTAACATTGTTCTAAATTCACTTAGTCTTTTTAGTCATTCTTTGATGCTCCCTTCAATCCAAATTGGATAATTATACTTATTGTTTATGTCACTAATCATGCAGCCCCTATTTAAGTTGTTGTAATATATATATACAAATATATATAGAAAAAAAAATTTCTGACTTACTTCTTAGCTCTTAACTCTTCTGAATTTAATTCTTATGAGCATCATTCACTTCAAATAAGGCTTAGTGAGTATTTTTGTTGTTTTGGCACTCAGTTCCCGAAGCATTCATTTCAAATAAGTGCATGATTTTTTAGTATACTTTACACTTCTATCCAAATATTCTTACCTTTACCTCAACCACATTTCAACCATTGAAAAGACCATTTGATTTTGGTATTCAATTATTTGCGGTAGCAAAGATGAGATTGATGAGCAAGCTTATACTAAACAAGTTGTGTGCAGCTGCGTTGAGGGAATTTTCTTACCTACCTTTAAACACTATGAGTGATTTGAGAGATTCCTGTAAGGCAATGGTTCTTAGTCTTTAATGCTGAATTGTTATATAAGTTGTGCTTCGAGATGGTAATGTTATAGTTTTTCCTTAAAGGTGTATAACTTGTTAGTTACTTGAGTTTCATTCTTTATATGTTGAATAAGGTTGAGTTGTGAACTTTAGCATGGATTTTGAGGGGTGATTGTTGCTTGTGCATGTATTGAGTTATTGATTGCTTGAGGACAAGCAAAAGCTCAAGTGTGGGGTGATTTGATGTTCATCATTTTATACATATTTATATGCTCAATTGCTTATATTTTTGTGCATAGTTATCTTGTTTTATGCCAGAATCACCTGTGTTTTGGTTCATTTCACGTTTTAGGTCATTATCGAGGGACATTATCAGTAATCGAGGGAAATACGCGCAATTACAAACTAGAATCCATCAAATTGAGCAAGGACTATCATTCTAAGGTTGAGCACAGCCTGGACTCCAACTGTGCTGAACCATCAAATAGTTGCCCTTCAGGAGTGCCATTTTGGCACGGTTTCCGAAGCCATCACGGCCTTTAGCACGGCCCGTGGTGGCTCAGCACCAGCTAGGGCATGGCCAGGAAGAAGTCTGAAGTTGCAGAACGCGAAGGTCCAGCATGGCCTGGACTCTGCCGGTGCTGATCAGCACAGGCTTGACCACGACCGTGCTGAAAGATTTATATAGGCAAAAACGATTTGCTGAATTAGGGTTCAGTTTTCTGACTTGACTTCACATATACAAGCTTAAGCCATCTTCTTCCAGACTTCAATACTCGAGCTTAGAAGACAATTGCATCTATTGAAGGAAGGATTACAATTGTTTTAACATCAAATTTTAGATCAAGACAAGAATTGGGAGCATTCCAGAGGCAAATTAGGGTTTACTATTATGAATTGGGAATATAGGGTTTTTCATCCAACTTGAAGAAAAAGGGTGTACATGCCTTCAGTTTACTTTTCTAAATCTATTCTTTACTTTATGTTGCTTATTAGTATGAGTAACTAAATTTGTCAAACCCATTGGGGTTCCTATGTTGTTGGATTGATTTTAATGCCTATAAGATTTTGATTATTAATGCTTGTCTCTTCTTGCTTTCATTATTAATGAGAAATCACTTTATTCATGAGACGCTATGAGTTATGGTATACAAATTGCTTTACGTAATCGAGAAATTCATTTAATAATTAGGAATTTGAATAGCAAGAACTGGTTAATGATCACTTAGAGATAATGGTAATTGACTAGCCGAATTAAGAATTAACAAAGCATAATAAAGGTGGGTTAAACCTTAATGCTAATCGAATAATCAATCGTTAGGAAGAGATTCCAACTTGAGGTTATTAGGTTTAGGAATTCGGTTATCTCGAGAGGGAGACCGAATTCAGTTAAGAATTCATCCACGGGTAATTGTAATTGGTAATCAATATAATCTCTATCTTCACTAAAATCCAACTAGCTTAGGTCTCCTAGGGTTTGCTTTTTCCTTCGATTGTTTTCCTAAATCCTTTCAGATTATTTGACACTTAGTTAATCGTTTGTTCATATTTAATCATAGCATAATAACTTCATCAATTTTATTAAGGTCAGATATTATAAGACGCTGCAGTAGTTCTAGGATCACCCTTTCTCGAGAATACGACCTTGATACTCACCATTTATGCTAGTCTGCATCAATAGGTTCACTGCCTTAGATTTTAGCTAACAAATAGCCTATCACATTGACAAAGAGCACAAGAGAAAGGAAGGACGTGAGGAATCAGTCTATGCCCCCTAGCACAAGTGTTGATAAGTTGATAAATTTCTTGAAAGAACACATAACTTGATTTCCTGCAAGGTAGAAAATTAAAATAATATGCTCATTTGCCTCAAATATTTGGTTGCATGCGGTTTTTATAGTGCAAAAGGCCTAATTCCATAAGAAGAAGAGACTAGAAGCTAAATATGAATAAATAAATAAAGACTTAAAGCCAAATCAAGAACTAGACAGGAGTTGACTGGGCAACAACTCTTGTAGTCCGAGATTTTATAAGCTAGCTTAATAAAAGTAAGGATAAATTCGTATGGGCCTACCTAAATACACTCCGACATAAATTACTTCATTATATGCATTTCAAACATTAAAGTGCTTGAATTCTGGCTTCTATTACACTTGGATTAATAAAAAGGAACATGATTTCTCCCTTACACGCGTGGATTTACGTCTTTCCACTTGATCATCAAGCTAAGCCCCAATGCCACTTGTCAAGCTTGTTAATTGCATTCCCATGATTCCTTACGCCCAATCAAGAGTCCTCGTGCCTAGAGGAAGAAGGAAGGATGGAGATCCTAATGGTGCAAATCCTGAGTTAAAATATTTGGGCATGACTCAATTCTTGTTGTTCCCTCTTTCCTCTAAAAGATTCCTCTACAATCATTCAAAGAATAATACCAGTACACAATCAACTAATTTTCTTTCTTCGCATCCCTCTAAGCATTAGATCGGTGCCTATGATTGTCGCTCCCATGCACTTTCACTCAACACTCGTGTTTATGCTCCCTATATAAAAGCAAACCAACATACTATATAGAGATTAGAAAGAGAGACACAAAACAAACAAAAGAAATGAGAATATAGGTAGGATTTCATATCCAATAAGAAAAGAAAGGATAAACAAAGAACACAAGCAAAAAGAAGGACGTGATGGATAAGTCTATGCTCGATAGTGTGAGTGTTGATAAGTCCATAAATTTCTTGAAAGAACCCATGACATGATTTCATACAAGGTAGAAAACTAAAATAATATGCTCATTAGCCTCGAGTATTTGGTTGCATGCAACTTTTATAGTGTAAAAGCCCTTATTCCATAAGAAGAAGAGATTAAAAGCTAAATATGAATACATGAATAAAGAAAGTTTAATAAAATAAAGTCAAATCAAGAACTAGAGAGGAGTTGACTAGGCAATAACTCTTGTAGTCTAAAATTTTATGAGTTAGCTTAATAGAAATAAGGGTAAATTCGAGTGGACCTACCTAAAAACACTCCGACTCTATTACTTCATTATATGCATTTCAAACATCAAAGCGCTTGAATTCCGGCTTGTAATATGCTTGAATTAATCGAGAATAACATGATTTCTCCCTTATACGCTTGGATTTATGTCTCTCATGTTTGATCATCAAGCTAAACCCCAATGCCACCAGTCAAGCTTGTTAATTGCATTTCCATGATTCCTTACACCCAACCTTGTGTCAATAGGAGTCCTCGTGCCTATCCAAAGATTCATCGACGATCATTCGGAGAATGATATTAGTACTTGATTAACTAATTTTCTATCTTTGAATTCGTCTAAGCATTAGATCTGTATCTATAATTATTGCTTCCATGCGCTTTCTCTTAAGAGTGGTGTTTATGCTCCCCAAATAAAACTAAACCATCAAACTAGACAAAGAGGAGTTGACTGGTCAATAACTCTTGTAGTCCAAAATTTCCTAAGCTTGATAACAAAAACAACGGAAAATTCATGTGGGCATACCTAATAACAACCCGGCCAAAATGATATAATTATATGTGTCACAAACATCAAAACACATGCATTCTTGCTTGGATTAATCGAAAGCAATGTGAATTTATGCGTGTGGATTTGTGTCTTGTCCTACTAGATTGCGAGATTTGATCGAATCATCAACATACAGCAATAGCACACAGATAGGTTTGACAAGTTTGAGTAGGAGGTTCGAGAGGCCCAAGATTTGATGCTATCCGAGGCGATTATGGATTTGCTACATAGGCAGTTGGCCTAGGGAGATAGGATAGAGGTAGCCTTGCAGCAGAATAGGGTGGACGATTTTGACTTTGCTAATTTTGGCAAATATTTTCCACCTGCAGCAGCCCCACCTCCCCCACCTCCTCCACCACCACTAGCCCGAAGTCATGATTCTTTCCTTTTGTGTACTTAACATGTTACTGCCCAACTCTTTTATACACTATGGATAGTCTGTCCTTCAAGTGTGGGATGGGCAAGCCATTCTTTTGGCTTTTCTTTTTCTTATATTTTCTGATTGTTATGTAATGTATTATTGATGATGTATATCTTTAGGATACTTAGGATGTTTATTAGCTTTTTGTTAATCTTTGAAAGATTGATAGTTATGATTTTGAGCATGAGATTTTTCCTTCTTGTTTGTTGCTTTTGGAATATTATTGAGCAAATTTTGGTTTATAATAGTGGCTAGGTTAAACTAGTGTTACTTGACCATTTTTAAGTCAGTTAAATTGAATTTGATTAGTTGTTGCATTTTGTGTATGAATTGATTAGATGATGATTTCATTGATGGTACTTGGACACCTTATGCAAAGGTACACACTTAAATTGTGAGTTTTGAACCTAATTGAGTATACATCATAAATGCTCCTTTTTCCTTGTTTGAGTGTTCATTGTACTCTTCTTATTTCTAGAACTTGGTCGGTAATGCTTTTTGAGGTCACATAAATAATCAAATGTTGTGAAATGATAAGGACACTTAGGATTTACCCTTGTAGCCAAAAGACAACCTGTAAATATTTTCCATTAGTTAGCCAAGTTTGAGCCTATTCACTTTCTTCATTTTTATCATTATTGTTTTATCATCATACTTTGTTAAGCCTTCCATCGATTGATCCGTATCCTATTTCTGGAATTTTTGTAATGTATTCATCGAGTTGTTGGATAAAATGTCAGTTTTATGAGTACTTTGAATTCACTAAGTCCCTCAAGCACTTACTTTAGATGCTCCCTTCAATCCAAAATAAAAATTTATTGCTTAAAAAAAACAGTACTTTATTGAGTAGTCATTCATTCTTCACCTTTTGAGCATCTTATTTTAGAGATTTTAGAACTATAGTGAATTTAATTACCTTTGTTTGGCATTTAGTCCTTTTTGAGCTGACACTGGGAGGAAAGCATTGCAAAAAGTCCAGAAATTATTTACACCTCACTCCTAAATTTCAATACCTATACCTAAGCCCCACTTCAACCCTTCTAAAGACCCTTGATTGTGATGTTTGATTGTTTGCAGTAGCGGAGATGGGATTTATGAGCAAGCCTAAGGCAAGTAGGTTGAATATAATTGCGTTGAGGGATTGATGACTACCTTTTAAACGCCGAATGCATAGAATGATCCCTTATGAGGCATATGCTTTCTTGGATATTTGATGTTGAATATACTATTTAATTTCTTCATACAATAATATGATAATTACTCTTGTTTAGATTGCTAGTTTAGTTTTTGGTTGAGCTTCAATTTGGGATAGATTGAATATTGCTTAATTGTAATCAAATGCATGAATTTTAAGAGGGGTTGATTGCAAACTTATGATCTAAACTGTTGATTGCTTGAGGACAAAGAAAAGTGTGGGGTGGTTTGATATCCTTGATAGTACACATATTTGCATGCTTGATTTGAGTTATTTTTAGAGCAATTTATGTGTTTTTAGCTATAAATCATCCCTGCTTTAGTTTCCTTTGTATCTTAGGTGCATCATCAAAGTTAGAGAGAAATCTGACCAGAATCGGGAAGAAACGGATGAATTAGGCGCGTTAGACTGTTCAACACGCCTATGTTGAGGAGCACGGTCAGGGTCAGAGGGCGTGCTGCAATGCCTTCCCTATGGCGATTTGAAGTAATTTACAACACGGTTTCTAAGAGTGACACGGTCTAGGAGCATGTCCGTGTAAAGCAACACAACCCAAATCTAAGCCGTGCTGAAGAAGGCCAAATATACACTTTTAGATTAATACGGCATGGATTCAGCACGGCCCAAAGCCTATGCCGTGTTGACCAGCACGACCCAAATCCAAGCTGTGTAAGATCCCAAAAGCTAAGTTAAAACAAAAGGAAAGGAAAGAGAAAAAGGAAAAAAGAGGAGAAGAAGAGAACTTTGGACTATTCAAGACAAACCTTGAGAGCTAACTTCTAGACGATCAAGAAGAGAAAAATGGAAATGAATTCCACTTCAACATCTTAAAGATAGCCACTCTTGAGGATTGGATTGAAGATTCAAGGGAAGAAGAAACAGATCTTGAGCTGTACAGTGTGGATACAGAGTTGTTCAAGAGGGGATAGCATCTTACCATTTGAGAAAAGGGTGTTCATGTTCTTTTCAATTCTTGTATACTTTGTATTCAATTCTTGTTTTAGTTTAATCATGAACATGTGTAACTAATTCTATTAAACCCATTTGGGTCCAGTCTTTAGCCATGCTAGGCTTATTTTGTGCTTAAATGATTGGATTATTAATTTAAGATTGTAGTTTCCATTCAAGTATAATAAAATTCATTGTTCTTCTTCATTGTTGAATCAATTTGAGAACTCCTTTGTAATTGAGAAATTAAATTGAGTTTGGATAACTGCTTATGTGATTTGGGGATTTGCATCCTAGAAATAAGTGTAATAGGTTACTAGAATAAGCACTAGACATTCTTATTAGTGGTAATTTAGAAATTAATGCTATTCTAAAATCGATTGTTAGAAAGAGATTCTAACTTTAGATCTTTAGGGTTAGGAATTCGTTAACTCGAGAGAGAAGCCAATTTATTCAAGAAATTATCCACAGATTGTAATTCTTAATAAATCAATTCATAATTTATTATTTGTAAGTCAGCTAGCTAAAGTGATCCCCAATTGGGTTAGCTCATCTTATTATCCTTTTTCAACTTTCATTCTCTTTATTAAAATTTTACTTTCAATTGTACTCTTAATCATTTTTAGTTAATAATCTTCACAACGTTTTGATCGATTAGATAATAGGAATAGCATAGTAGCAATAGTTTCTTAGTTCCCATGGCATAGGATATTGATACTTGCCATATCTAGATTACATTCGATAGGTGTTAGCGAACCAACATGAATCAAGGCTGCTCCTTAAAGATTTTAGATCCTTTGAAAATTCATCACTCAAATCTTGATGCAATTATCTTTCCAACTTCTTTGGCTTAGGTTTAGAATTATAAAAATTTTGACTCACACTTTTCATAATGATTATCTTTCTTTTGTCCCCACAATCTATCATAAGATTAATAAAGAAGATCTCAACGTCCTCTAGCAAACTCTTCTTGACAAAATATCTCACACAAAACTCACGTGTTTAGCATTGAAACTCTACTGTTCTTGTAAAGACTAAATCAATTAATATCAAATAATCAAAGTTATAATTATTCAATAACCAACGAATCAAATTTAAAACACGCACAAGAACACAAAAACATGAAACTAAACTAAACTTAATGAACAAGATTAAGTCTATTTATGATGAAAGACACAAGAACAAAGGTAATAAAAGGCTAACTAAGCTTAATAAGTGAAGAAAACAAAATGCAGAATTTTTTTTTATATTTGATTTTTTTATTGGCTCTTTTTCCTCTTCTTTCCTTTTTTCTGAATGCACTTGACTAAAGAATTTGGAACAGGTAAAGATGTGATTAGAACAATTAACCACAAACAATCATAAAAAAGATTTAAATAAGATCATAAGAACAAAACTAATTTTCTTTTTCACTTGAACAAAGTTTGGATAAAGAAGAATGAAAAAAAAAACAAAGAATATGCGAAAATTAAAGATATGTAACCTAATTTAGAAGCCAAAGGTCTATCTAGAACTAGATCACTGGAAACCTTAGACCTTAACCTATATCAAAGGATTAAGCCTGTATGTAAGTTTGATCTTATTGCCTAAGATCTACTAGAACTAGATCATTGGAAATCTTAGACCCTTCAAGTATATTAAACTATCAAACCTAAGGCATTAGAGGTAGAAAACGCCACAATTTAGTATAGTTTCTAAATTGATAAGTTGGATTTGGACGCCACAAATAATGAATCGCTTGATAAGTTCGAATTAGCTCTAAAAAAGAACTACAAATAGAGTATAAACTTATAAAATATATTAATCATCAATCAATGAACTTGAAAATTCATACTAGGCTTTTATAGCCTTTAGAAAACCCTAATTCTAAGCTATTAAGGAATTACAACTCAAATAGGATAGAGATAGACATCCTAATTAAAAGAGATAACTAAAAATAAAGTCCTAATACTCCTAAAATACTATATAGTCGCCCATTAGGAGTAAGAATCCCTAATCTCTTTAAGTCACAAGCATATGCCATCTTTGGTGGAGCTAATTAGGCCCAAACTCCGTTATGTGCTCCTTTGTACTCATTAAGCCCATATTAGATTTATTCAAGCCCAATAAACTGAATTAGATTAATGAACCTTAAATTTGAATCCAACTCTTCAAGCTTTGATGTGTCCTTCGCCCAAATGTCTTGAATAAGCCCATTAAGAGCTTATTTGATCTTCTTAGCCTTTGATCTTATAATCAGGTCTCCATGGATGTGAAGTGAATCTTGAATCCTAGTTGGATTAGAATTTTCAATGTCATTTGAATTCTTAATGTCATTTAGACTCCTAATATCATTAGGACTCCTTGTTGGAGTAGAACTCTTAGTTAGAGTAGGACTCCTTGTCGAAGTAGGACTTCTTGTCAGAATAAGAGTTTTTCAACTAGTAGGATTCGCATCATTAGGATTCCTTGTTGGAGTAGGATTTCTTGTGCTAGATGGGTTCTTATCATCTCCTCTTGTATTACGCTTGGATTTAATGAAAACAACATCACTTCTCCCTAATGCAAATGGATTTACGTCTCTTCCTGCTTGATTATCAAGCTAAGCTCCAATGCCAATGATCAAGCTTGTCAATTGCATTCCTATGATTCCTTATGGTCAAGGAACAATGAATGATGGAGATCCCAATGGTCCTAATCCTAAATCATAATATTTAGGCGTGCCTCGATTCTCGGCGTTCCCTCTTTCCTCTAAAAGATTCTTTAACGATTATTCAAAGAATGATATCAATACTCGATCAACTAATTTTCTTTCTTTGCATTTGTACAAGCATTAGATCAGTGTCTATGATTGTCACTTCCATGCGTTTTAGCTCAACACTCCTGTTTATGCTCGCCAAATAAAAATAAACAATCATATAGGATATAAAATAGAAAGAGAGGAACAAATAAAACCAACAAATGAGAACGTAAGTTTGGATTTTAGATCCAATAAGGAAAGAAATTGCAAGTTCTTTATTTTATTCCATGTCTAAGCATAAGGATCAAATTGAATTAATTTAAACATAAGGGTAGACAAAGAATACAAAAGAAAAGAAGGACGTGAGCGATAACTCTAGGTTCGCTAGTGCTGATCTTTATAAGTCTACAAAGTTCTTAAAAGAACCCATAACTTGATTTCTAGTAAGGTAGAAAACTAAAATAATATCCCCAGTAGCTTTAAGTATTCGGCTCCATGTAGTTTTTATAGTGTGAAAGCCCCTATTCCATAAGAAAAAGAAGCTAGAAGCTAAATATGAATAAATAAATAAAGATGAATAAACTGAAGTAAAATCAAGAATGAGATAGGAGTTGACTGCTCATAACTTTCATAGTCCCAAATTTTTTATGAGCCAACTTAACAAAAATATGCGTCCTAAACCCGTGTGGACCTACCTAGTAACAGTTCGACCCAAATTACTTTATTATATGTGCCAAACATTAAAACGCTCACATTCTCGCTAGTATTAAGCTTTGATTTAATGAAAACAACATGATTTTTCCCTTACACACATGGATTTATGTCTCTTCTTGCTTGATCATCGAGTTAAGCCCTAATGCCACTGTTCAAGATTATCAACTGCAATACCATGATTCCTTACGCCAATCCTTCTGTCATTAGGAGTCCTCGTGCCAAGAGAAACAAGGAATGATGGAGATCCCAATGGTGCAAATCTTGAATCGTAATATTTGAGTGTGCCTCAATTCTCGGTGTTCCCTCTTTCCTTCAAAAGATTCTTCCGAGATCATTTGAAGAATGATATCAATACTCGATCAACTAATTTTCTTTTTTTGCATTTGTCCAAGCCTTGAATCGATGCCTATGATTGTTGCTTCCACACGCTTTAACTCAACACTCTTGTTTATGCTTGCAAATAAAACTAAACCATCATATTAGATAAAAATTAGAAAGAGAGACATAAAAGAAACAAATAAAATGAGAACATAGGTTGGATTTCAAATTCGGTAAGGAAAGAAATCACAAATGTTTTGTTCTCTTCCATATGGCTAAGTGTAAGTATCAAATCGAATTGATTTAAATGCAAATGTAGATAGAGAACACAAAAGAAAGGAAGGACATGAGCGATAAGTCTAGGTTCACTAGTGCGAGTATTGATAATTCCGCAAAGTTCTTATAAGAACCATAACTTTATTTCCCTTAAGGTAGAAAACTTATATAATATGCTCATTAGCATCAAGTATTCGATTGCATGCATGTTTTATAGTGCAAAAGTCCTAATTCCATATGAAGAGGAAACTAGAAGCTAAATGTGAATAAATAAAAAAGAAAGATGAATAAACTACAGCCAAATTAAGAATGAGAGAGGAGTTGATTGGTCAATAGCTCTCATTGTCCCATATGTTATGATCCAAACCTTAACGAAAATAAGGAGAAATTTGCAAGGGCTTACCGGCCCAAACTATGACTTTATATTCATCCTAAACATCAAAATGCTCACATTCCCACTTGTATTAGACGTGGATTAATCAAAACCCACATGGTTTCTCACTAAAACTCGTGGATTTACGTCTCGTCATTCCCTACGATCAACTAAAGTTCTTTCTTCACATTTGTCTAAGCATTGGATCGGTGCCTATAGTTGATGCTTCCATGCGGTTTCACTCAACACTCATTTTTATTCGATAAGTCTATGCTCGCTAGCGTGATTGTTGATAAGGCTACAAATTTCTTGAAAGAACATATAACTTGATTTCTTATAAGGTAGATGTCACAACCAAATTTATTTATTTCTTTTTATTAATAATTAATATTCATTAGCATGTCATTAAACATGTCATTTGCATCATGATTATATATGATCTATTCTATTATATTATGTGGTAGATAAATAAATTATTTAGTTACATATTGATTTAATTGAAAAGTAATGATTTTGGACTAAATTGAAAACTTAGAAAGAAAGAGGATTAAATTGTAATTTGTCTATTTCCACACCAATATACCACCTCTTTCATTTGTTCCGATCTACGTATGCTTTCCAATTTCCTTTTCTTGTTTGTCTCTCTCATTTTTCTCCTTTCCTTCTTCAACTTTGATTTTCCAAATCAAACTCTACAAAACTTTTAGTAAGTGAAAATCAAATTCTTCTTTTAAGCTTGAAAGATTTGGGCTTTCTTAATCAAGGAAAACAAAGGTGAGTAATTTTAATTGCTTGATTTTGCTGTAAATTAGGGTTAATGATATGAAATTGTTGATGATTATGTGTTTTGGAATTGTTTAATCAAGAGTAAACATGCTTTTACTTGTGATCTTGAAGCTGAAATTTCTGGGCAGATTTTTCACTTATGATTTCGTGACCTTAGAGGCTTTATCTCGAAAATTTTCAAACATGAAAGTTGTAGGTATATGTCTCAAGAATATCTCTGTAAAATGGTTTTGCAGATTGTTGAGTGAGTGGGAACTTATGAGGTTCGATTTTGCTGCTGCTCTGTTTTTGGTTCAGCAGGTGACCTGGTTGTTGTGCTGATATTTTGAGGCATTTAGAGGCTGAACCAAGCAGAGAGTTAAACATGAAAGTTGTTCATTTATATATGTAGTATATGTCTGAAACATTTCATAATTTTTGGTTGAGTATAACGTGAGATATGTTGAACTTAATATGGCCTGCCCGAAACTGTTTTAAGCAGAAATCGGGCTTAGGATTCAGAAATTTGTTCCTAATTGTGTGTTTCACAACTTGAGCTAGAAAAGTCCAAATTGAGTAAAATTAGTGTCTATAGAAACTTTAGAATGTTAAGTTTATATCTGGAGAGTTTCATCAGAAAATTCATTCGTTTGATTGGTCATTTAATAGGAAACGTTTTTCTGTTCTGTTTAGATGGAAATTTGAGCAGCTGTATAGAAAATGCCATAACTATTTCTATACCAATTATTTTGAGGTGATTCTTTCTGCTATGGTTTCTATAAAAATGGAAGTATAATTCTGGAAAATATGAGATTTTTATTAATTGTACATAAGTTTTGGTGTAATTTCAAAATCAGTACCTACAAGCTGCCTTCATCAACAAATATGTTGATTTGTTGTCATTCATCTCATGCATCATATTAATATCTAGAATATATGTTATTTTGTTGAAATGTGATATTTTATTGATAGTAAATATATATATATATATTTATGCCTTGTGATTGAATTGTATTTGTATTGAATATGTGAATAGGTTCATCCAAAGGCAAGGAAGTGGTAAGAGAAAAAGAATAGGATTACTTTGTTATCCTATAACTTTTGGTAAGTATTTAATAGACTAAACTTTGTGTATATTGAGTAGGGACTGCTGTTTGATTACTTGATAATTTCTTGGTTGACTGAGTTGATATTAGTTATGTTTTGGCTTGTTATAAAGTGAATTGATTGTGATGTGTTGTGAAGTAAATTGATTGTGATGTGTTGTGAAGTGAAATGATTGTGATTAAGGATTGATGACTTTTGTATGGATATTGTGTGATCGGAAAGCCGAGGCGGATAGCTACCCGAGTATGTGAGATGGCAAGACCGAGCCGGATAGTCTTGTCAAGTGGTTACCGAAATTTAAAAATGTGAGGAAATGTAAGGATGAGTCATCCGATCCTAATTTGATAGAAATAATGTGGAATTGAATTATTTGACTTGGTTGAGTTTGAGATTATTTGCATTACGTGAGATGAAATTATATGTTTATGAGAATAACTGAAATGGTTGATTTTGTGATTGTTAGTTAAGTGTTGGTATAATTTTCCGTATTGATAAAAATTTGATAATTCTAGCCTAATATACTATAGTTTAGTAAATTAAATGCTTATTGAGTCGCTAGCTCATTCCTTAGCAATTTTTTTTTTTTCAGTTAGTGCGATTGTAGATAGCCTTACTGTGCATTGCTCTTTTGCATCGGTCAATATTATCAAAATAGAGGAGTTATCTAAAGCATTGGGGCATTTTGGGAACTTGTGTGAATTAAACTACCGTATAAATATTTCTTATATATATTAAGTATGTCATGCCACTTAAATTGTATGAATGTATATTGTAACTAAGTAGTAAATTATGTTTATAAAGTTATATATATATATATTGCTATTTAATGGGAAGTTTGAGTTGGGGTGTTACAGTTTTTGGTATCGAGCGGGATTAGACCATTGGGACATAAGTTTGAGTACTTATATTTGTGTTTATGTTATGTTATATGAAGGTGTGTATCTGTTGTGATATGTTAAAGTGAGTTGGAATTTTTAATATGTTCCAATATGTTAAATGCTTGTGTGATTGAATTGATGGGAATAGAGGGGATTAAGAGCATAACATGCTATTATAGTAATTATGCACAACCATTTATTGTTGTGAAGTTTGTTAATGATATAGGCATGGATGAGCACTCCAACGGCCCAAGAGGGTTCACATTCGCTTCATGCACATCATATTGAACAAGAACAGATGCATGAAAATGAACAAATACAAGGAAAAGTCAAGGGTATGCTCGTGAAATAGTCAAGAGTTAAGAAGATTAGCTCAACAATGACCACCACCTCCACTAAACGTACTGCATTGGATGCAAACTTTGGAAAGTTAAGAAAGCATGGCGGGAAAGAGTTTGAGGGGACAAACTGATCCAATTGTAGCAGAGGAATGGCTAAAGTCTCAGTAAAGGTGTGTTTACACAATTTAATACCCAACCACAACCCAAATGAAAGTGAGGTATGCAACCTCATTATTTCTTAAGGATGCTAGAAATCGGTGGGAGAGCGATCCGGTAGCCAAACACAACCATTGACAATGACATGGGAAGAATTCTTAAAGGAGTTCAAGATGAAGTATATGCCACCAATATATCAAGAGAGGAAGAAACTTGAATTCCTTGAATTGAAACAAAATGAGATGTCCGTACACGACTATGAATTACAATTTACAAGGTTATCTAGGTATGCACCGGAGGAAGTGGCAAACTGAATCAAGAGAAATAGATTTGAGAGGGGTTTGAGATTGGAGATTCATGAAAAGTTGGCAAGTGCAACCACCTACCTTTATTGCTTTATTGGAAGTCGTAACAAGAGCGGAAGAATTATTCTTAGAAAGAAATATATTAGAAGCAAAGAAAAGAAGATAATTGGGACATTTACTCCATCTTTCTCTAGAGGTACCTCATTTACACCTAGGGGAGGATCGGGGAGGTCGTGAGGAGGTTTTAGAGGAAGGGGTAGTTATCAGTTTAGAGGGCCAAGTAGTATAACTTTGGGTAGAAGTGGTGGATCGGTGAACATGCGAGGTAATTATGGGTTTCTTGGTAGAGGATATAGACCCGTTTGTGGCACTTGTAGAAGGACCCATTCAGGAGAGTGTTGGGGACCGAGAGTGCAGTTTGTTATAGATGTGGGAAACCCGGGCATTATGCCAATGAGTGTGTGGTAGGTAGAGGAGCATCGAGTACCTACCATTCAGGGAGGACAAAGTAGTGTTGGGGATAATGTAGAACCTACAACGACCGGGTCGTGGTAGAGGTAGGGGAGGTAGAAGTGCAATACAGTAGCATATGTCCATATTGAAGATGCGAACCAATCCTTACCGCATGCAAGAGTGTATCGTGCTACGAGGCGAAGCAACTACTTCTCCGAGAGATAATAACTGATATAATTCCTATTTGTAGGCATGATACATATGTGTTAGTTGACCCCGGATCTACATGTTCATTCATTTCATATGATTTTGCATTGAAAATGCATTGTGCCATTGAATCTTTAGGACATGATATTTGTGTTTCCGATACTTTGGAGGAGTAATAATGGTGAATGTAGTTCGGGCTTGTTCTGTGATGATTTGTGGTACAAATATGTCAGTAGACCTAATTGTGATCAATTTGCGAGATTTTGATGTGATATTGGGAATGGATTGGTTATCTAGAAATCATGTCATAGTTGACTGTTTAACGAAGGAAGTAAAAATGGTTATAGATGGGGAAATAAAAATAGTGTTCACGGGTGACAGGAAAATTGTACCTACATGTTTGATTTCTGCTGCTACTGCTTTTCATTTAATGAAATTTGGGTATGATGCTTATCTTGTGAATGTGGTAGACACTGGAATTGTTAGTCCAGGGGTTTCAGAGGTACCAATAGTCAAAGAATTCCCAGATGTATTTCTAGAAGAATTACCTGGATTGCCACCTCAACGAGAAGTGGATTTTGAAATTGAAACTATTCCAGGAGTTGCTCCTATTTCTATAGCACCTTATAGAATGGCACCGGCAGAATTACAGGAATTGAAAAAGCAACTTGAGGATTTATTGGAGAAAGGTTATATTCGACGTAGTATATCACCGTGGGGAGCTCCAGTGTTGTTTGTGAAGAAAAAGGATGGAAGTATGAGACTTTGCATTGATTATAGGAAGTTGAACCAAGTTACTATCAAGAACAAATATCCTTTACCTCGCATTGATGATTCGCTTGATCAACTCAGAGGGGCAACTGTATTCTCCAAAATTGATTTGAGATCTGGGTATTGGCAATTAAAGGTTAGAGAGACTTCTATACCTAAAACGGCATTTTGGACACGATATGGTCATTATGAGTTTGTTGTTATGCCATTTGGTTTGACCAATGCACCGGCAGATTCATGTCTTTGATGAATAATATTTTTCAACCGTATCTTGATCAATTTGTGATAGTCTTCATTGATGATATTCGATATACTCCAGAAATTCTGAAGACCATGAACATCATTTAAGAACAGTATTACAAACTTTGAGAGAAAAACAGTTTATATGGTAAGTTCAAGAATGTGAGTTCTGGATGAATAACATTGCATTTTGGGGCATATTATATCCGCACAAGGTGTTCAACCGGACCCATCTAAGGTGAAGGCTATTCAGAGTGGGAATCACCAAGAAATATTTCAGAAGTTCGTAGTTTTCTGGGATTGGCTGGGTACTATAGAAGATTCGTGAAGAACTTCTCCATTTTAGCAAAGCCATTGACTAATCTGTTAAAGAAACAAGTGACTTTTCAGTGAAATGATAAATGCCAAGCTAGTTTTGAGGAGTTGAAAAATAGATTGATTACAGCACCTATACTTACATTACCTATACAAGGAGGGGAATATGTAGTCTATACAGATGCTTCACTTAATGGTTTGGGTTGTGTATTGATGCAGAATGGAAGGGTTATTGCTTATGCTTCTAGACAACTTAAACCTCATGAACAAAATTATCCTACACATGATTTAGAATTGGCTGCAATTATACATGCTTTGAAAACTTGGAGACATTATCTTTATGGAGAGACATTTGGATATTCAACGACCACAAAAGCTTAAAGTACATACCTACGGAAAGAGTTGAACCTCGTGCAACGAAGATGGATGGAATTATTGAAGGATTATGATTGTACCATTGATTATCACCCAGGAAAAGCAAATGTTGTGGCGGATGCACTTAGTAGGAAGACTTTGGAAAGGGTTGCGGTATGATTTCATATCGGATGAGTTCCTTAATTTCGCCAAGAGCTATGGATATGCATTTTCTATAAAGAATGGGGTATTATTAACTACAATGAAGAATAGTCCCCAGATACTAGATGAGATCAAACATGCACAAGGTAGTGATGCATACTTAAAGAAGTTACAGAAGAAGGTGCAAGATGGTAAGACAAGTGAACTAATCAAGCGAGATGATGGAATGTGGGTTATGAAAACCAGAGTATATGTACCTAATGTAGCCGCATTGAAACAAAAGATTCTTTGGGAGGCTCACAATTCTCCTTATTCAATGCACCCAGGAGTACAAAATGTATAACAATTTGAAGCCACATTATTGGTGGTCAGGCATGAAGAGGGAAGTTGCAGAATATGTAGCTAAATGCCTAACTTGTCAACAAGTGAAAGCAGAACATCAATCACCTGCAGGTAAATTACAATCTTTAATTATACCTGAGTGGAAATGGGAAAGAATTACTATGGACTTTGTTGTTGGTTTGCCTCGCACTTTTAGGAGAAATGATGCTATTTGGGTAATAGTTGATAGGTTAACAAAATCAGTGCACTTTTTACCTATTCAACATAATGATTCATTGGATAAGCTAGCCAACTTATATGTGAAAGAAATTGTTAGGTTGCATGGTGTACCTATCTCCATTGTTTCAGACAGGGATCCTCGGTTTACATCTCATTTCTAGAAAAGCTTACAAGTGGCAATGGGAACTAAATTGCATTTCAGTACTGCTTTTCATCCTCAAACAGATGGGCAATCTGAGAGAACTATTCAAACTTTTGAAGACATGTTACGGGCTTGTGCATTAGAGTATAGCGGAAATTGGGATGAACAGGTACCACTTATGGAATTTGCTTATAATAATAGTTTTCATTCTAGTATTGGTATGCCACCATACGAGGCATTATATGGGAGAAAATATAGAAGCCCTATATGTTGGGATGTAGAAGGGTTGAGACAATTGGAAGGTCCTGAAATTATTCAAGAAACAGTAGACAAGATACAAGTTGCGAAGCAGTGTATCAAGGCCGCACAAGATAGACAGAAAAGCTATGCAGATAAACACAGAAGGGAAATTGAGTATGAAGTTGGGGATAAGGTTTTCTTGAGAGTATCACCATGGAGGGGTATCCTTCGATTTGGTAAACAAGGTAAACTATGTCCTCGATATATCGGGCCATATGAGATTTTAGAGCGGGTTGGTCCTTTAGCCTATAGACTTGCATTACCCCCAGAGTTAGCTCAAGTACATAATGTTTTCCATGTTTCTATGCTTCGACGATATCGATCTGATCCTAGCCATGTCATCAAGATACCAGAAATTGAAGTTTCTGAGAAACTCACATATGTTGAAGAACCGATTCAGATATTAGACCGACAGGTTAGAAAATTAAGAAACAAGGAAATTCCTATGGTAAAGGTGAAATGGAGTCAACATTCATCTAAGGAAGCAACTTGGGAAGTAGAGAAGCATATGATGGATAAATACCCGAGCTTATTTGGCATGTCTGTTGGCGATTAGTTAATTTCGAGGACGAAATTTTTTAACTGGGTAGGAATTGTCACAACCAAATTTATTTATTTCTTTTTATTAATAATTAATATTCATTAGCATGTCATTAAACATGTCATTTGCATCATGATTATATATGATCTATTTTATTATATTATGTGGTAGATAAATAAATTATTTAGTTACATATTGATTTAATTGAAAAGTAATGATTTTGGACTAAATTGAAAACTTAGAAAGAAAGAGGATTAAATTGTAATTTGCCTATTTCCACACCAATATACCACCTCTTTCATTTGTTCTTATCTACGTATGCTTTCCAATTTCCTTTTCTTGTTTGTCTCTCTCATTTTTCTCCTTTCCTTCTTCAACTTTGATTTTCCAAATCAAACTCTACAAAACTTTTAGTAAGTGAAAATCAAATTCTTCTTTTAAGCTTGAAAGATTTGGGCTTTCTTAATCAAGGAAAACAAAGGTGAGTAATTTTAATTGCTTGATTTTGCTGTAAATTAGGGTTAATGATATGAAATTGTTGATGATTATGTGTTTCGGAATTGTTTAATCAAGAGTAGACATGCTTTTACTTGTGATCTTGAAGCTGAAATTTCTGGGCAGATTTTTCACTTATGATTTCGTGACCTTAGAGGCTTTATCTCGAAAATTTTCAAACATGAAAGTTGTAGGTATATGTCTCAAGAATATCTCTGTAAAATGGTTTTGCAGATTGTTGGGTGAGTAGGAACTTATGAGGTTCGATTTTGCTGCTGCTCTGTTTTTGGTTCAGCAGGTGACCTGGTTTTTGTGCTGACATTTTGAGGCATTTAGAGGCTGAACCAAGCAAAGAGTTAAACATGAAAGTTGTTTATTTATATATATAGTATATGTCTGAAAAATTTCATAATTTTTGGTTGAGTATAACGTGAGATATGTTGAACTTAATATGGCCTGCCCGAAACTGTTTTAAGCAGAAATCGGGCTTAGGATTCAGAAATTTGTTGCTAATTGTGTGTTTCACAACTTGAGCTAGAAAAGTCAAAATTAAGTAAAATTAGTGTCTATAGAAACTTTAGAATGTTAAGTTTATATCTGGAGAGTTTCATCAGAAAATTCATTCGTTTGATTGGTCATTTAATAGGAAACGTTTTTCTGTTCTGTTTAGATGGAAATTTGAGCAGCTGTATAGAAAATGCCATAACTATTTCTATACCAATGATTTTGAGGTGATTCTTTCTGCTATGGTTTCTATAAAAATGGAAGTATAATTATGGAAAATATGAGATTTTTATTAATTGTACATAAGTTTTGGTGTAATTTCTAAATCAGTACCTACAAGCTGCCTTCATCAACAAATATGTTGATTTGTTGTCATTCATCTCATGCATCATATTAATATCTAGAATATATGTTATTTTGTTGAAATGTGATATTTTATTGATAGTAAATATATATATATATATATATATTTATGCCTTGTGATTGAATTGTATTTGTATTGAATATGTGAATAGGTTCATCCAAAGGCAAGGAAGTGGTAAGAGAAAAAGAATAGGATTACTTTGTTATCCTATAATTTTTGGTAAGTATTTAATAGACTAAACTTTGTGTATATTGAGTAGGGACTGCTGTTTGATTACTTGATAATTTCTTGGTTGACTGAGTTGATATTAGTTATGTTTTTGGCTTGTTATAAAGTGAATTGATTGTGATGTGTTGTGAAGTGAATTGATTGTGATGTGTTGTGAAGTGAAATGATTGTGATTAAGGATTGATGACTTTTGTATGGATATTGTGTGATCGGAAAGCTGAGCCAAGGATAGCTACCCGAGTATGTGAGATGGCAAGACCGAGCCGGATAGTCTTGTCAAGTGGTTACCGAAATTTAAAAATGTGAGGAAATGTAAGGATGAGTCATCTGATCCTAATTTGATAGAAATAATGTGGAATTGAATTATTTGACTTGGTTGAGTTTGAGATTATTTGCATTACGTGAGATGAAATTATATGTTTATAAGAATAACTGAAATGGTTGATTTTGTGATTGTTAGTTAAGTGTTGGTATAATTTTCTGTATTGATAAAGATTTGATAATTCTAGCCTAATATACTATAGTTTAGTAAATTAAATGCTTATTGAGTCGCTAGCTCATTCCTTAGCAATTTTTTTTTTTTTCAGGTTAGTGCAGTTGTAGATAGCCTTAGCTGTGCATTGCTCTTTTTGCATCAGTCAATATTATCAGGTGGGCCAGAGGAGTTATCTAAAGCATTGGGGCATTTTGGAAACTTGTGTGAATTAAACTACTGTATAAATATTTCTTATATATATTAAGTATGTCATGCCATTTAAATTGTATGAATGTATATTGTAACTAAGTAGTAAATTATGTTTATAAAGTTATATATATATATATATTGCTATTCAATGGGAAGTTTGAGTTGGGGTGTTACAGTAGAAAACGTATATAATATGCTCATTAGCCTCAAGTATTCGGTTGCATGTGGTTTTTGCGAAAGCCCTCATTCCACAAGAAGAAGATACCAGAAGCTAAATATGAATAAATAAATAAATAAAATGAATAAACTAAAGTCAAATCAAGAACTAAAGAGGAGTTGACTCGGCAACAACTCTAGTAGTCCCATGTTTTTAAAGCTAGCTTAACAAAAATAAGGATAAATCCATATGGGCCTACCTAAAAACACTCCGACCAAGTTACTTCATTATATGCATTTCAAACATCAAAGCCCTCGAATTTCCGGTTGTATTACGCTTGGATTAATCGGAAACAACATGATTTCTCCCTTATACACTTAGACTTACATCTCTCCTACTTGATCGTCACGCTTCCCAATGCCATTTGTCAAGCTTGTTAATTGCATTCCTAAGATTCCTTACGACCAACCTTGCATCATTAAGAGTCCTTGTGCTTAGAGGAACAAGGAAGCTGGAGATCCTAATGGTGCAAATCCTGAATTAGAATATTTGGGCGTGCCATGATTCTCAGCATTCCCTCTTTCCTCTAAAAAATTCATCCACAATCATTTGGAGAATGATTGATACGAATTAAACTAACACAATGAGTCCTACTCTAATAAGGAGTTTTGATGATGCAAATCCTACTAGCTCGAGGAATCCTAATCAAATAAGGAGTCTTAGCTCAACTAGGAATCCTAATCCTGCAAGGAGTCCTGATGATATTAGGAGTTCAAGCAACTAGGAATCCTAATTTAACTAGGAGTCCTAGTTCGATTCAAATTGTAAGTCAATGAACTTAACTAAGAAATTTAGGCTAAGGACACATCAAGGCTTTAAGAATTGGATTTAAGTTCAAGGCTCATTAATCTAATTCAGTTTATTAGGCTTGAATGAATCTAATTATGATTAAAAAGACCAAAGAAGTTGAATTGGAGCATATGAAGACTTTGGGCCTAACTTATCTTATATTATGAGGCCTATCATATGACTTATGTAAACTAGGGTTTTATGGCTTATTTTTGGAGGCCACACATATATTTTAACCTAATTAGGACTTTGTTTAAGTTATCTCTTTTAGTTATGAAGGTTATCTTTATCCTAGATCAGATGTAAATCCTTATTAGTTAATTTACGCGCATGGATTTACATCTCGTGTTGCTTGATGTTAAAGCTATGCCTTAATGCCACTGGTCAAGCTTATCAATTGTATTTGCATGATTCCTCAATCCATTCGTTGTGTCATCATGTGTCGTCGTGCCTAGAGGAATAAGGAATGATGGAGATCCTAATGGTACAAATCCTGAATCAAAATATTTGTTTGTACTTGACTCTCATTGTTCCCTCTTTCCTCCAAAAGATTCATCTGCGATCATTCAGAGAATGATATCAATACTCGATCAAGTAATTTTCTTTCTTCGCATTTGTATAAGTATTGGATCGGTGTCTATAATTGTTGCTTCCATGCACTTTCTCTCAGGAGTGGTGTTTATGCTCCTTAAATAAAACCAAACCATCATAATAGATAAAGAGGAGTTGTCTGGTCAACAACTCTCGTAGTCCCAAATCTCCTAAGCTAGAATAACAAAAAAAGGGAAAATTCGTGTGGGCATACCTAATAACACCTCAGCCAAATTTACATAATTATATGTGTCAAAAACGCATGCATTCCTACTTGGATTAATCGAAAGCAACATGATTTTACGCGTATGGATTTGTGTCTCATCCTACTAGATCATCAAGTCACGCCCCAATGCCAACGGTCAAGCTTGTCAATTGCATTCGCATGATTCCTTATGCCAATTCTTGTGTCACTATGAGTCCTCATGCCTAAAGGAACATGGAATGATTGATAGGGAACCTTCATGAATAAGCTTGAGAACCCCTTTTGAATTGCAGACCCCTAACACATTAACATGAAAACCCCAATAATTAATTTGGTTCAACCCCTAAGAAAGGTTAGAAGACAGATTTCTTAGAAAGATGATCAAGAATTAGACAACCCTAGCGCGAGGGTTGATTAAGTCCGAAATGTTCTTGAAAGAACCTATAGCTTGATTTCCCGCAAGGTAGACAACTGAAATAATATGCCCATTAACCTCAAGTATTCAGTTGTATGTGGTTTTTATAGCCCTCATTCCATAATAAGAAGAAACTAGATGCTAAATATGAATAAATAAATACAAAAAGATAAATAAACTAAAGTCAAATCAAGAAGGAGAGAGGAGTTGACTGGGCAACAACTCTCAAAGTCCTAAATTTTATGAGCCAACTTAACAAAAACAAGGGTAAATTCGCGTGGGCCTACCTAGAAACATTCCAACCCGAATTACTTTGTTGTATGCATTTCAAACATCAGAGCGCTCGAATTTCGACTAGTATTACACTTGGATTAATTGAAAATACATGAATTATGCCTTACATACGTGGATTTATGTCTCATCCTGCTTGATCATCAAGGTAATCCCCAATGCTACCGGTCAAGCTTGTTAATTGAGGTCCCATGTTTCCTTATGCCAATCCTTGTGTCATAAGGAGTCCTTGTGCTTAGAAAGCAAGGAATGACTACAAAGCCAAGAAAAATGATTCGATCTAAACAAAAACTACACTTTTAAGATTGGCAAACAACCTCTCCTTCCTAAGAACTTCTAAGACACATCATCAAGATTCTTAGAGTAAATCAAGATGTCATCAAAATACACAACTACAAATTTACTAAGAAATTCACGCAATACATGGTTCATTAATCTCATGAATGTACTAGGTGGATTTGTTAACCTCATTATCATTGCCGCCATTACTACCATTTGAACCACTTCACATGGCTGCAATAAAAGGTTAGAAAAATAATAAAATAAAAATAAATAAAAATTAAATTCCTCACACACTCCCTTACATGTTTGCTCTCAAATAATGGGGATGTTCACTCGCATTTCACAATAATAATTATGTTATCACAAGGTTAAACTTCATACCTTTCAACCTTATTTTCGAGTATTCTTTTGTGAATCAAGAATCACTACAAATTTTATCACTCTCTTTATAAAACATAAGAATCAAAGATTAGAACACTTAGTTGAAGCAAATATTAAAATTCAAGAAAGTATCAAGATTGTGTTTAGATAAAGAAATTAGGAATCAAATATTAAAGAAACTCAAAAGGAAGAAAATGACATATAAAGAAGTGATCTAGAAGCAATAATATGTAAACTGGAAACAAGAAAAAGGCAAGAAGCAAATCGACAAGTTTTAAAGAAATACTCTCTCCAACTTTGCATGACTCAAGAACACTAGAAAACAACTAAAGAGACAAATGACTTATGAATTAAAGACTCAGAGCATGCAAGAATCATGAAAATACATGCAAGAATATCAAGACTCTAATTCGGCCTAATCAAGAAAATACACCCTAAACAACTTTGATTTGATCAAACTTAGTGAAAAATATTAAAGATGCAATGGACATGTGAAAGAAACAGAAATTAAGACTCAAGAAATAAGAAAAATAATCAAGAATCCAAAATACTTAATTCGGCTATTTTTGACTTTTGATGTTATAACAGAATTGAATCAATCAAGAATGATGAAAAACAATAATAAAACAATACAAAACACTAAGAATTAGAATTATAAGAAAAGAGTTGAAGAAAAACCTCTAACAAAGCAAGATTGCAATTCGGGTTCTTGTATTCTTTCTCTAACCAAACAGCAACCAAAACTCAATTTTAAGCTTTAAGATAAATCTAAAACCTTCAATAATGTTATTATAATCAATAAGGGAATAGATCATAAATAAAACTGTCCAACAAAAGAATCGACCAAAATTGCTTGAACAATCCTTGCACACCAATTCTCTCAATTCTGCCCAAACACTCAAGAACAAGTAGAAAGAAGAAAAGAAAAAGAAAGTTTGTGGAATCAGCAAGCAATTAGGATATGAGATTGTTTACAGCTCAATCTCTTCTCAAGATGGTTTGTTGTCAATATAATCATATTTGCCTCCCAGATCCTCTTATCTCTCTAAACTGAATGGATTAGCTACTTTGTAGCTACACCTCTTCCTACAATATAGGAAACTTGCCTTTGCCTAGATTAGGACTTTTTTATAACCTTAAAGAGTAAGAATAAAACGTGATTAAAAAGATCAGCCCCCTATAAACACTCAAATATCAAATCAAGAATCAAGATTTTCAAGAAAAACATAAGATAGTTCAAGAAAATCAAGATATTAAAGTAAGCCTCCAAGATTGCAGATTCTTCTTCAAGACTTAGTTTTTTTTAATACTTATCTTCTTCTTCTTTTTCTTCTTTTACTAGATCTGAATATGAAATTACACAAAATAAGAACAATAATGTAAATCAAGAACACAACCGTACCTCCACTCCAAGAACTCCAAGAAGCCAAAATACCTTCATAAGAACTTGAAGAAATAACTAAATAAGTAAAAAGAACAAGGATACGCAATCTGATTTCCAAGAGCCAATGCTATGATACTAAATGTTAAGAACCTTTAAGAATAGAATATACAAACTCTAATAGTTATGCACCTATATATCAATAACCTAGACCCATTAATATCTTCAATCAAATCGTAGGATCACTCTAGATCAGAATATAGATCAAATTTTTGATAAATGTTAAATGCATTCAACTAGAATACAAGAATTCAAGCAAAGGTTGCTAGAACAATGAAATATCATTAATAATCAAAACTTGGACATAGGATCCAATGCTTGGACAAATGCAAAGAAACAAAATTAGTTGATCGACTATTGATGTCATTCTTTAAATGATCGTGGAAGAATCTTTTAGAGAAAAGAGGGAACACCGAGAATTGAGGCACGCCCAAATATTCTGATTCAGGATTTGCAGCATTGGGATATCCATCATTCCTTCTTCCTCTAAGCACGAGGACTCCCGATGATACAAGGATTGATGTAAGGAATCATGGGAATGCATTGGGACTTAGCTTGATGATCAAGTGGGACGAAATGTAAATCCATGCGCATTAGAGATATATCATGTTGGTTTTGATTAATCCAAGTTTAATACAAGTGGGAATGCAAGCGTTTTAATATTTGGGATGCATATAAAGAAGTAATTTGGGTCGGAATATTATTAGGTTGGCCCATGCGGATTTTCTCTTATTTTCGTTAAGCTGTGATATACAAACCTCCACAAATAAGCTTGAGAACCCCTTTTGAATTGCGGATGCCTAACACATTCATATGAAAACCCCAAGACCCCTATGCTCGTTAGCGCAAGTGTTGATAAGTTTGATCCAAATTTTATGAGACAGTTTAACAAAAATAAGGGTAAATTCACGTGGGCCTGCCTAAAAACACTATGATCCAAAATGCTTCATTATATGCATTTCAAACAGCAAACCGCTCGAATTTTCACTTATATTACACTTGGATTAAGCAAGAACAACATGATTTCTCCCTTACGAGCATGGATTTACATCCTGTCCTGCTTGATCATCAAGCAAAGGCCTAATGCCACCAGTCATGCTTGTCAATTATGCTCCCATGATTCCTTATGCCAATCGTTGTGTGATAAGGAGTCCTCATTCTTAGAGGAGTAACGAATGAGGGAGATCGTAATGGTGCATATCATGAAAAAGAATATATAGGCGTGCCTCGATTCTCATCGTTCCCTCTTTCCTCATTAAGATTCGACCACGATCATATGGAGAATGATATTAATACTCGATCAACTAATTTTCTTTCTTCGCATTTGTACACACATTGGATCAGTGCCTATTATTGATGCTTCCATGCACTTTCACTGAACACTTGTGTTTATGCTCTCCAAATAAAATTAAACTATACAAGGATTAGAAAGAGAGGCACAAAAGAGACTAACAAAATGAGAATATAGTTTGGATTTCTGATCCGATAAGGAAAGAAATCACAAATTCTTTATTCTATTCGATACGGCTAAGAATAAGAATAAAATCAAATTGATTTTAACACAAGAGTTGATATAGAACACAAAACAAAGGAAGGATGTCAGTGATAAGTCTATGCTCTCTAGCGCTAGTGTTGATAAGTCCACAAAGTTCTTGAAAGAATCCATAACTTGATATCTTGTAACGTAGAAAACTGAAATAATATGCTCATTAGTCTCAAGTATTCGGTTGCATTATATGCATTTTTATAGTAGGAAAGTCCTCATTCCACTAGAAGAATAAACTACAAGCTAAATATGAATAAATAAATAAAGAAAGCCGAATATACTGAAGTTAAATCAAGAACGAGAGAGGAGTTGACTGGTCAACAACTCTCTTAGTCCTAAATTTTATAATCCAGCTTAACAAAAATAAGGGAAAATTTGCATGGGCCTAACTAATAATATTCCGACCCAAATTACTTCATTATATGCGTCCCAAACAATACAATGCTCATATTCCCACTTGTATTACACTTGGGTTTATAGAAAACAACATGACTTCTCCCTTACGGGAGTTTATTTACGTAAATGAACAATATAGTTGGCACAATATTTCTCAATATCAACACGCATTTTGGGCCAATAAAAGTGCTCATGCAACATATCTAAATTCTTAGCAACACTAAAATGCCTCATCAATCCTCCCTTATGCAATTCTTTTAAAATAATCTACGCATAGAATAATTAGGCACATATAATTGATTATTCTTCAACAAGTAGCCATCATACCTATAGTATTTATCAAAAGCTCCATGCTCACATGCATCATCACACTTCCAAAATCAGGATCATCAAGTAATTTAAACCTAACCAATTTAGAATGAAGTGTGTTAATCAAGGCATAACTCCTAAAGAGTGCATCAGCCACCACATTATCCTTACCCAGTTGGATATTTAGGAGTCAAGAACTCACTAATGTGAATAGTTTTTTTGAATATCACATAAGGAAAAGTCTTGATAAATGAACTCCAATTTATTTGACCCTTCAAATGCTTTAAACTTTCATGATCTATATGAATTACAAACTCCTTGGGCAACAAATAATGTTTCCATGTCTCCAACACCCGCACTAATGCAAACATCTCCTTATAGGTGGGATAGTATAAACTTGCACCACTAAGCTTTTCACTATAATAGGCATTTGGCCTACCCTCTTGCATCAATACAGCTCTAATTCCAACACTAGAAGCATCACATTTAATCTCAAAAGTAGAATCAAAATTAGGCAAAGCAAGTAAAGGAGCATCAATCAATTTATCTTTCAAAACCTGAAATGCCCTCTCTTATGCCTTTCCCCATTTAAAACCTACATGCTTCTTAATAATCTTAGTTAAAGAGGTGACAAGGTATAAAAGTCCCTAACAAATCGCCTATAGAAGCTAGCTAGGCCATGAAAAGATCTCACCTCACTCACACTCTTAGGTGTCGGCCAAAAAGCAATAGCCTCTATCTTTTCTTTATCTACCTCAATCCCAGCACTAACAACAAATCCAAGAAAAACTACCTTAGGAGTGCAACAGTCACACTTGCCAAGATTAGCATAAAGCTTTTTCTTTTTGCAAGGCATCAAATAAAGTCCAGAGATGCTCTAAATGCTCGTCCATGGAATTGCTATAGACTAATATGTCATCAAAATACACAACAATAAACTTTCTGATAAAAGGACGCAAAACATGGTTCATAAGTCTCATAAAGGTACTAGGGGCATTAGTTAGCACAAAAGGCATCACTAGCCACTCATACAAACCATACTTAGTCTTAAAGGAAATTTTCCATCTATTCTCTAATTTCATGCGTATTTGATGATATCTAGACTTAAGGTCAATTTTAGAGAAGATTTTAGCACCATATAATTCTTCCAACATATCATCTAATCTAGGAATTGGATTACGACACTTTACCATAATCTTGTTCACGGTGCAACAATCGACACACACCCTCAAAGATCCATCTTTCTTGGGCACCAAAAGGATAGGTACAACACATGTGCTCGTACTTTTGGAAAGCAACACTTCCACTTACTATTGCAATTCCTTGGTTTCTTCGTGGTTGCTCCAATATGTAAGGCGATTAGGTATTTGTGCACCAAGTATGAAGAAAATTAATTGATTGAGTATTGATATCATTCTCAGAATGAGCGGGAACAAAATTTTTTAAGGAAAGAGGGAACATCAAGAATCAAGGCATGCCCCAATAATCCAATTCAAGATTTGCACCATTGGGATCTCCATCATTCCATGTTCCTCTAGGCATAAGGACTCCTAATGACACAAGGTTTGGCATAAGGAATCATGAGATGCAATTGACAAGCTTAACTGGTGGCTTGGGGTGTGACTTAATGATCTAGCAGGACGAGACACAAATCCACACGCATAAGGTATGTTGCTTTTGATTAATCCAAGCGGGAATGTGCATGTTTTAATGTTTGGAACGCATATAATTATGTAAATTGGGCTGGGGTGTTATTAGGTATGCTCAAATGAATTTTTTCTTATTTTTGTTATTCTGGATTAGAAAATTTGGGACTGCGAGAGTTGTTGACTAGTCAACTCCTCTTTGTCCGCTATGATAATTTGGTTTTATTTGGGGAGCACAAACACCACTATTAAGAGAAAGCACATTGAAGCGGCAATTATACGCACTAATCTAATGCTTGGACGAATGCGAAGAAAAAAAAAAGAGTTTATCGAGTATTGATTTCATTGTCCAAATTATCACAAATGAATCTTCTTGAGGAAAGAAGGAACGACGAGAGTCGAGGCATGCCCGATTTTTCAATTTAGGATTTGCACTATTGGGATCTCTATCATTCCATGTTTCTCTAAGCACGAGGACTCCCGATGACACAAGGTGATGAGAACCTCCAACCACAAGAACACATGAACCTTTTTTACGTGTTATGAACCCGTATATTACTTGAGTGCAAACCCAACAACAAATTGAAAATTCAGCCCCAGGATCCCTCCAAATCAGAATTAAGATGATTAAGAATTAGAACCTAAACAAAACTAACTCCTTTAAACCCTAAGTCTAAACATGGCACAAGGATAGATCAATTCCTTGATAAGTGAAAGGTGCATTCAGTATGAATACAAAGAACAAGCAAATTCGTTTTGCTTATGAAAATTCTCAATAATTCATTATTCTCTCTTGACATACGGCCAATATTCTTCTTAAAAGTAGTGTTTAGAGTTTACTAATAAAGGAAAGGCCAAAATTACCCTTCCTAGCCAAATGGACAAGTTCCATTAAGAAAAGAAATCCAAATCCTAATCTAATAAGGCTTTAAAAGCCCAAAAATAAGTGGCTTATTGTTTAAATAAGAAATCCTTTAATAATAGCCTTATTTTATGCTACATAAAAGCCTAAACAAATCCAAAATTAACTAGGATATGTAGCCAACCTATTAAAAAAAAGGGTTTGGGCTTCCATAACATTAAACAAAGCCCAATCAATTGGATCATTGTCTAGCCGCATACTCCTTGGCTTGGGCAACAAGTTTTCTTGTAATGCGCCTAATTGTGATGAATTAATGTTGCCCCACTCTTGAACATAAGTGATCAAATGCTCCATGAAGCTTCTTAGCTCTACTCCTTGTAATTGGAAATAAAAGTAAGCCTAATGGATCTTTAACAGTTCCTTGATTATTCATGTCCTCTCCATCAAGCTCCTCTCCTATATCATTCCCTCCTTCTTTTGAAAGATTCATCCTCGAATCAAGCTCATTCCCTACATCAAAAGGATGCAAATCAGAAACATTAAAAGTGCCACTTACATTGTACTCACCTCGCAAATCAATCTTGTAAGTGTTGTCATTTATCCTTTCAATGACTTGAAAAGGACCATCTCCTGAGGGTTCAACTTTGATTTCTGTTGATTAGGAAACCTCTCTTTATAAAAATGCACCCAACTCCAATCTCCTGGTTGAAAAACTAGGGGTTTCCTTCTCTTATTCACTTACTCTTCCACTTTAGCATTTTGCT
This sequence comes from Ricinus communis, assembly GCF_019578655.1. NCBI lineage: Eukaryota > Viridiplantae > Streptophyta > Magnoliopsida > Malpighiales > Euphorbiaceae > Ricinus > Ricinus communis. Next base: position 26,291,437 of record NC_063257.1, on the reverse strand, counting down.
TCTCAATTCTCTTTTTAACTCGCTTGTGCAACGTATGAATAAAATTTGCTTTGGTTGTACCTTCAACACTAATAAGCTTGTTAAGAGGTAAATGACTCAAATCAAGAGGAGTCAGTGGATTAAAACCATATACAATTTCAAAGGTGAAGTCTGTATAGTGCTATGAACAGCCTTATTATATGCAAACTTAACAAATGGTAATAAATCCTCTCATGATTTCAAATTCCTAGAAATTAAAAGCACGAAGAAGTTGAATTAAAAGTCTTATTAATAACCGCAGTCTGACCATCGGTCTGTGGATGACAAGTAGAAGAAAACATCAATTAATCCAAAATTTAGCTCATAGCACATGCCAAAAATGACTTAGAAACCTCACATCCCTATCACTAACTATAGTATTGGGTAATCCATGCAATCGCACAACTTCCCTAAGGAACAAGTCTACAATATGTGTAGCATTATCAGTCTTATCACATGGTATAAAATATGCGATCTTACTAAACTTATCCACCACAAAAAAATACTATCCCTACCTTTCCTAGTTCTAGGCAATACAAGAATAATATCCATAGAATTATCTACCCAAAACATACTAGGAATAGGTAAAGGTGTATATAATCCATATGGTTACAATTTAGACTTTGCCTTTAAATATGCAAGGCATTTCTCAAATACTTTTCTCACATCATGCTTCATACATGGCCACACTGAATTTCATAGCTCTTATTCACACCAAAATGCCCCATCAAACCGCCCCCATGTGCCTCTATCACTAATATCATGCATAAAGAACAACTAGGAACACATAAGTGGATTCTTTTGAAAAGAAATCCCTCATAGACATAAAAATCTTCATAGGCAGCTCCTTTAGCACAAGAAGTAAATATATCACCAAAATCATTATCTTGATCATTCAACTCCTTAACAAACTTAAAACCAACAAAGTAGAATTAAGATTACTAAGTAAAGTGTACCTTCGTGATAGTGCATCAGCTACCACATTTTCTTTACCCTTCTTGTACTTAACCATGTATGGAAAAGTTTCGATGAACTTCACCCATTTAGCATGCCTATGGTTCAACTTATCTTGCCACTTAAGATACTTCAAACTCCCATGGTCTATATGGATGACAAACTCCTTCGGCCAAAGGTAGTGTTGCCATGTTTGAAGTGCTCGAACTAAAGAGTAAAGCTCCTTATCATATGTTGGGTAATTTAAGGCTGCTCCATTTAGCTTTTCACTAAAATAACAAAACGACCTTTGCTCTTACATCAAAACAGCCCCAATTCCTACTCCGCTAGTATCACATTAAATCTCAAAAGTTTTATCAAAATCGGGTAAAGATAACAAAGGTGCATGACACAATTTTTCCTTAAGTAATGAAAATGCATGTTATTGTGCATCACCCTAATGAAAAGGAATATTTTTCTTAACAAGTTCATTAAGTAGTGCAGCAATGGTACTAAAATCTCGGCCAAAGGTAGCGTTGCCATGTCTGAAGTGCTCGAACTAAAGAATAAAGCTCCTTATTATAGGTTGGGAAATTTAAGGCTGCCCCATTTAGCTTTTCACTAAAATAAAATATCGGGCTTTGCTCTTGCATCAAAACAGCTCCAATTCCTACTCCGCTAGTATCACATTCAATCTCAAGAGTTTTATCAAAATCGGGTAAAATAACAAAGGTGCATGACACAATTTTTCCTTAAGTAATGAAAATGCATGTTCTTATGCATCACCCTAATAAAAAGGAATATTTTTCTTAACAAGTTCATTCAGTAGTGCAGCAATGGTACTAAAATCTCTCATGAGTCTACTATAAAAACTAGCTAGACCATGAAAACTCCTAACTTGATTGATTTTGATAGGTGTCGGCCAATCCCTAATGGCTTTTACTTTCTCTCTATCAACCTCTAAACCTCTAGAACTAACAATAAATCCTAAGAAAATGACATTCTCTAGACAAAAACTACATTTAGTAAGATTAGCAAACAACTTCTCTAACCTAAGAACCTCTAAAACTCTATGCAGATACACAATGTGCTCATCTAATGACTTAGAATAAATCAAGCTATCATCAAAATACACAACTAAAGATTTACCAAGAAACTCACGCAAGACATGGTTCATCAATCTCATAGATGTGCTAGGTGCATTTGTTAACCCAAAAGGCATGAGTAACCACTCATAGAACCCATGTTTAGTCTTAAATTTCATTTTCCATTCATCACCCTCTTTCATCCTAATTTGATGGAAACCAAAACACAAGTCAATCTTAGTAAAGAAACAAGCACCATACAACTCATCAAGCATATCATCTAACCTAGGAATAGGATGACGATACTTTACCATTATTTTATTGATTGCACGGCAATCCACACACATTTGCCAAATTCCATCCTTCTTAGGCATAAGAATTACTAGAATCGCACATGGAGTCAAACTTTCTCGCATATAACCTTTTGTCATTAACTCCTCTACTTGCCTTCAAGCTCCTTTGTCTCCTCGAGATTACTTTTATAAGTTGGTCTATTATTATGGCAGCCTCATGAATGAAGTCAATTTGATGTTCTATTCCCTTCTTTGGCAGCAATCCATTAGGCATCTCTTGGGAAAGACATCATCAAACTCGTACAATAGATCCAAAAACTCTCTCGGCAAGGAAAAATCAAGATTGTTAATATTCAAATAGACATCTTTATAAGTAACAATAAAGCACATATTATTAAATACAATGCATGTCGAACATCATTATCCCTTACCAAGAAACCCCTTTCTTTTTCTTACTCTTACTTGGCCGAATACTACCCTCACTATCAGTAATGTGTGTGTGTGTGTGTGTTTTTTTTCTCAGCCTCTACTCTATCTCTATCTAATTTACATTGATTCTCATGCACATCCTTAGGAGAAAGTGGTGTAAGAGTAATCTTTCTACCATCCTTAATCAAAGACTATCAATTTAAAAAGCTGTCATGCATCACTTTCCTACCAAATTGCCAAGGCCTACCTAATAAGATATGTTCGGCATGCATAGCAACTACATCATAAAGTACCTCATCTGAATATCTACTAATGTTAAATGATACTATGACTTGCTTACTAATCTTTATTTCACCATAATTATCCAACCACATAAGTTTATACAGTTTAGGATGCGGAATAACATTAAAGAATAATTTTTCAACCATTAATGTACTAGCAACATTACTACAACTACTACTATCAATAATTACATTACATACCTTGCATTGTACTTGGATCTCGTGTGGAAAGTGTTGTCCTTTTGCTGCCTTAAAGTGTTTCCTTCACTCACTTGCATATTGAGTGTGCGCCTAGCAACCAAAGGGTCGCCTTTCATTGGATCTTCAATGCCATCATCACTATAATGCTCTAATGGTGGCATCTCATCCTCTTCCTCTTCTTTACGCTCGGATACTATCTCTCCATAGTCAAGAGTCACCACCGTATGCTTATTAGGACACTGGGAAGTAATGTGCCTTCTCCCCTGACACTTAAAGCACTTGATCTCTCTTGTTTTCTCCTTACTAGGTTCGGTTTGGCTAAATCCTTTGTTACCTGCCATTTGTTTATTTTTGTTGACTTCCTTAATAGCCCCTTCTTCACTCTTTTTGTTATTTTTCCAAGCATTAGACCAATTAGGCCTATTACTAGGAACCCCTCTAAACTCACTCCTAACTGCACCCCTAGCTTTCAACTACTTTTCCACCCTAATGGCTAGGTGAACAAGCTCCTCAAGCTCCACATAATTTTGAAGCTCCACTCTATCCACCACATCTCAATTAAGACCTCCAAGAAAATGTGCCATGGTGGACTCTTTATCTTCATTCAAATATGGTCAACCCATCTGTAGCTTCATCTCCTTATAATAATCCCCCACATACTGTGTGCCTTGCTTCAAATTTTGAAGTTTTTGATGGATCTTCCTATTGAAGTACCCAGGCACAAACCTCCTCCTCATGATGGTTTTCAACTCACGCCAAGTATGAATGGGCTCCTCCAAATTTTTTCTCGTACTAGTCACCAATTGATCCTACCACACCAAACCATACTCATTAAACTGAGTAACCACCATCTTCAATTCTTTCTCGTCAGAAAAATGTAGTAATCAAAGAGAAGATCAATTCTCTTTTCCCAGTTTATATAAGCCTCTTGATCTGTCCTACCGATGAATGGAGGAATTCTAAGCTTAATGCTGCCCAGATTCCTATCTACCTGATCCTCACAGCCCCTCAATTCAGCAAGTTTATTACCTCTTCCTATTCCATTGCCTCGGCCTCTCCTATTTTCTCTACCATAGCCTTGACCAAAGCCTTCAAACTCCTCCTCATCAACGTACTCTTTCTTCTCATACCCATCCACCACACTAGCACCAAGCTACCTATTATGTTGAGCAACTTGCAGCCTAGCTCTATTTTGCTCCATATCACGCCTTTGGTTGTCATTCATGTCCAATCTTTGCATCACCCTCTCCAAGGCTTCATTGATTATTGCAAGTGCGTTATTAACCCTCTCATTTTGCCTCATTTGTACCTTTGAAATCCCATGTGTGAGTGATTTTGAGTCATCACCCATTTCTCCTTCACTTTACAAAAAAAAGGTTAGTGCAAATAGAGAAATAGGGCCTCACAACACTCCCTCACGTGTCTACTCTCAAATAATGAGGTTGTACACTCATGTTTTCTTACAAATAATGCACACACAAGGCTACCCTCAAACCTATCAAGCTTGTGTATAGAGTATTCTTATGTCAATCACTTTTCAAACACAAATTTTATCACTAGCTTGCAAAGAATTTAGACCCCAAAGTTCAAAACACTTAGTTGATGCAAATAGGTAAAGAAAAAGTAAAAAAACAACAACTATCACATTTCTGATAGAAAATTAGAACCAACAAATGATGGAAAACTCAAAAAGAGGCAAATAACGTGTCAAGAAACACAACTAAGATTCAATTGTATTTTATCCCCCTAGGCCGAATACATTTTATATAGACAACCTAGTAATGATATTTTGAATCTTAATATGATAAAAAAAAAGAGTTACAGCAAAGATGAAGTAAGAATGAAAACACGAAGATAGAATTTGAACAAGAATAATTTTTGCAATCAAAAGAACTAGAACGGCTCCAATGACCACAATTTATAAAAGAATGAACTCAAATCGAATAAACAACCATAAAATCAATAGATATGATGAGAAATTAAAGGCTCTATGTATTTTTAATAAGATCAATCAAGTTCTTATGCAAATAGCCTATAAAAATGATCAACTAATTTTCAAGTTGTTCTTTCTTTCTCTCTTAACTTTTGACTTTTTTTATATATTCTTTTTTCTATTTCTTTTCTTCTTTTTCTTTTTTTTTAAATTTTAATACAACTCGAAGCTAAAGATGAAGATGTATAATCACAAAAACAAAACTAGGTAATTCGGCTTGCAAAGGACAACAAAATATTTTTAAAAATATATATATAATTTCGAATTTCAACAAGAAGAAATCAAACCGGACTTAAAAATAAAAATACATAACCTGCTTTCAAGAGCCTTGCTCTGATACAAAATGGTGAGAACCTCTAACCATAAGAACAAACAAACCCTTTTTGTGTATTATGAACCCGTGTATTACTTCAGTGCAAACCCAACAACAAATTGAAAATTCAGCCCTAGGATCCCTCTAAATCAGAATTAAGATGATCAAGAATTAGAATCAAAGTCTAAACAGGCCACAAGGATAGATCAATTCCTTTATAAAATGAAAGGTGCATTCTATATGAATACAAAGCACAAGAAAATACATTTTGCTTATGAAAATTCGCAATAATTCATTATTTTTTCTTGATATGGAGCCAACAACTACTTAAAGAAGTGTTTAGGGTTTACAAATAAAGGAAATGTCAAAATTACCCTTCCTAGCCGAATGTCCATTAAGAAAAGAGATCTAAATCCTAATCTAATAAGGCTTTAAACGCCCCAAGATAAGGCTTATTGTTCAAATAAGAAATCCTTAAATAATAGTCTTATTTTGTGCTAAATAAAAGCCTAAAAAAGTCCAAAACTAACTAGGATATATAGACAACCTATTAAAAAAGATGATTTGGGCTTCCATAACATTAAACAAAGCCCAATCACACAGATCATTGTCTAGTCACATACTCCTTGGCTTGGGCAACAAGTTTTATTGTAATAGGCCTAATTGTGATGAATTAATGTTGGCCCACTCCTGAACATAAATGATCGAGGTTCCTTGAAACTTCTTAGCTCTACTCCTTATAATTGGACCTAAAGGTAAGCCCAATGGATTTTTAACAGCTCCTTAATTATTCATGTCCTCTCCATCAAGCTCCTCTTCTATATCATTCTACATCTAATATACTTGAAGGGTCTAAGGTTTCCATTTATCTAGTTCCAGATAGATCTTGGGCAATGAAATCAAACTTGCTTATGGGTATAATCCTTTGATATAGGTTAGGTTCGTATCACAACTCCTCTCTAGTTCTTGATTTGACTTTAGTTTATTCATCTTTCTTTATTTATTTACTCATATTTAGCTTCTAGTTTCTTCTTCTTACGGAATAAGGGCCTTCATACTATGAAAATTGCATGCAATCGAATATTCGAGCCTAGTGACCATATTATTTCAGTTTTCTACCTTACAAAGAATTAAGTTACGAGTTCTTTCAAGAACTTTGTGGACTTATAAAGACCTGCACTAGCGAATCTAAACTTATTGCTCACATCCTTCCTTTGTTTGTATTCTTTGTCTATCCTTGTATTTAAATCAAGTCAATTTGATCCTTATGCTTACCCATGGAAGAGAATAAAGAACTTGTGATTCTCTCCTTATCGGATCCAAAATCCTACTTGATTCTCTTCTAATCGAATCCAAAATCCTACCTATGTTCTTATTTATTCTTTCTTTTGTTTGTCTCTTTCTAATCGATGTGTTATATGATGATGGTTTGATTTTATTTGGTGAGCATAAATAGGAGTATTGAGTCAAATCACTTGGAAGCATCAATTATAGACATCGCTCCAATGCATGGACATATGCAATGGAAGAAAATTAGTTGACCGAGTATTAATATCATTCTTCAAATGATTGCGAATAAATTTCTTAGAGGAAAGAGGGAACGTCGAGAACCGAAACATGCCCAAATATTTAGATTCATGATTTGCACCAATGGGATCTCTATCATTCCTTATTCCTCTAACCACGAGGATTCTTGATGACATAAGGATTGGCAAAAAGAATCATGCAAATGCAATTAAGAAGCCTAACTTGTAGTGTTGGTGATTGGCTTGATGACCAAGCAAGACGAGATGTAAATCCTCGTGCGTAAGGGAGAAATCATGTTGGCTTTAATAAATCAAAGAATAATACAAGTGACAATGCGAGCGTTTTGATGTTTGGGACGCTTATAATGAAGTGGTTTGGATCAGAGTGTTATTAGGTAGGCTCACGCGAATTGTCCCTTATTTTTGTTAAGTTGGGTCATAAAATTTTGGACAACAAGAGTGGTTAATGATGTGCGTAAAATACACACATCTAAATGGGGTTTTTAAGATCGATTTTATGGATATTTGGATGTGAATTGGTATCAACACTCACCCTATGCATCTGTTTGTGTGCATTAGGTCCAAATGAAGTCAAAGAATGAAAAAGGAAAGAATTGGAGCATAATTGGACGTCAAAGCTGCCGAAACGAGCTAAGTACGAGCATTAGGAAGATGAACAGGGCTGTGTTGGCTTCAACACTGGCCGTGTTCCTAACACGGGCATCAACACGGGCGTGTTGCGTGCATAAAAACATCAAAGAAAAGGAAGTTCTTAGGGAGCACGACCACAGAGAGTAACACGGCCAGGAACACCAGCCCGTGTCCCCAACACGGCCAAGAACACGGCCGTGTTGGCGGCAACAGGGGGAATAATTAAAAGAACGAAGAGAGGAAAGAAAAAGGGGAGGCTAGGGTTAGAACGTCCAAAACCCTAATTTTTCTCTCTCTAAGGATTTTCTGAGTTGAAACCTAGAAAAAAGGAGACTTTGATCAAGGTTTCAATCGGATTCCCTTCATATATTGAATATTGGGCGAGGTTCGCTGATTGGTTCTCAAATGGAGCAAGAGGCAACTAGGGTTTGAGATTTCGAATTTGCAAATTTAGGGTTTTTCATTCAGCTTGAAAGAGAAGGGTGTACATGCCTTTAATTTTCCTTTCCTTATTTTGTTCCCCAATTGCTTTAACCATGAACATGAGTAGCTAAATCTTTTGAACCCATTGGGGTTCACCTTTGTTGATGGATTATGCTTAATTGTTAGTTTTATAATTGTCATTCTTGCAATCTTCTTGCTATTTGGTAATAAAAGTTTGATTCAGTTAATTTGAGACATTGAATTAATTATTTTTTGGGTTGTTTCTTGACATTGACAAATGCTTGTTACAACTGGACATTGAATAGTAAGGACTAGTAGTTAGCACTTAGAGATTAGGTTGATTTACTCGCCGGATTAAGAATTAATAACTCTTAATAGTTTTAATTCATACTTAATGCTAATCTGTAGTAATCTGATAGGAAGAGATTCCATTAGATTAGTGCAGGTTTAGGAATTCGGTAAGCTCGAGAGAGGAACCAAGATTCAATTCAGGATTTAGGCACGGGTAAGCAAGATCGGCAATCTATAAAATCCATCTTTAGAATTCCATCACTTAGGCTCCCTTTTGGGTTTGTTTCTCTCCTTGCAATTGTCTTTTGATTGTTCGTTGTCCTTCATTTACTTATTTGCACTCATAACCATTAGCTGATACGTTAGAACTTTCACAACCTATTTCAGACTAGATAACATAGTAAACAGTAGTAACTCTAGGTTCACCCGATCTCTAGGGATACGATCTTGATACTCACTAGTGCTAGGCTGCATCGGTAGGTTCACTGCCTTAGGTATAGGTTGCAGAAAGAGCCCATCAAGTTTTTGGCGCCGTTGGCAGGGAAATAGTAACGGTGAACTAGAATGAATTGTTTTGTGTTAATTTAGTCATTGTTTGTTTATTCATTTATTCTTTATTTTTTTATTATTTATTGTTATATTATTTTTAATTGATTGCTAGTTGTTTGGTTGTCAGTTTCAGGTAGTATATGACTAGGAGCTCTAACCCTGATCCTATAGGACCAATATCTGACCCGAAGCGCTCTCTCAGATTATTGAGACGATGTTTGCAGGCAGTTGAGGAGGAGGACAGAGTTACAGTTCAGGTTCAAGGAGTGGACGCAATAGAGAACCTCAACCCTTAGGCTGATGATGATCAAAGGACCATGTACAAGTTTGCTCGACCCTCTTTAGATGGGACGAAAATGAGTATAGTCAGACCTGCTGTAGTGGCCAACAATTTTGAGATAAAGGCCAATGTTATCCAGATGATCCAGCAAAGCGTACAATTTGGAGGATTGCCCAGCGAGGATACCAACGCACATATCTCTAACTTTTTAGAGATTTGTGACACATTCAAGATAAATGGAACAACCGATGATGCCATTCGGTTGAGATTGTTTCCATTTTCCTTGAGGGATAAAGCAAAGAGATGGCGGCAATCTCTTCCACAACAGACGATCACTACCTGGAAGGCGTTGGCTGAAAAACTTCTATACAAGTATTTTCCTCCCGCTAAAACTGCAAAACTTAGAAATGACATATCTTCTTTTATGCAGTTTGATGATGAAAGAATGTACGATGCATGGGAGAGGTTTAAGGATCTTTTGAGATGCTGCCCACATCACGGATTGCCAGTGTGGATGCAGGTTCAGACCTTCTACAGCGGGTTGAACCTTGCAACGAGGCAGATGGTTGATGCTGCGGTGGGGCGCTAAATAGTAAGGCGGCGGGCTCGGAACTGATAGAGGAAATGGCCATGAACAACTATCGTTGGCAATCCTCTAGGAGCCGACCAGGAAGGCGAGTGGTCAACCAAGTGGACTCTACAGCAGCCTTGGCGAGCTCAAGTGGAGCTTCTAGCCAAGAAGATCGACCAACTCGGATCTTGGGTTCATGCGTGACGTTGGTGCGAGTTTTGTGGTGGCCCGCATTACGGTCGAGCGTACTCGGGAGGTATGTTTGCTTCATCCTCTACTACTTTTCCATCTAATTCTGTTATGTCTTCTGATGTTGAGCAGGTTGACTATATGGGGAATGCCCCAAGGCAGCATAACGATCCTTACAGCAATACATACAACTCTGGGTGGTGCAATCATCCCAACTTCAGTTGGAGGAACAATAACGCTCAGGGTCCACCTGATTCTCAGAGACTTCATCAGCAGCCGCAGCAACATTCAGCTGGGCTTGCACAAGCTCCTCCTCTACCAGAAAAGAAGTCAAATTTAGAGGAGCTTGTGATGAAGTTTATGACGTCTACGGAGATGAGGTTCCAGCAAACTGATAGTGCACTTAGGAACCAATAGGCCTCGATTCGGAACTTGGAGACCTAGATTGGCCAAATCTCTAAGATGTTGTCTGAGAGGCAGCAAGGAGCGCTCCCGAGCACCACTGAGTCTAATCCGAGGGAGCATGTGAATGCCATCACATTGCGTTCAGGTAAGTTAGTTTCAGCTCCTTCTAAGCCTATTTTTTATGACGCCACTATCAATGTGCAGGTTGAGGCGAGCAGTAAGGTTAGGGAACCTGAGGGACAAAAGGTGAAATCAATTCTAGTCAGAGAATATCAACCTAAGATTCCTTATCCTGCTACAACTAAACAAGCAGAGGCGAAAGAGCAGTTTAGTAAGTTTTTAGATATTTTAGACAACTGCATATTAACTTGCCTTTTATTGATGCATTGGAACAGATGCCGAAGTATGCTAAGTTCTTAAAGGACATACTTAGCAGAAAAAGGAAGTTGGAGGAGGTCGCCTATGTTCAGCTCAATGAGGAGTGCTCAGCGGTGTTTCAGAGCAAGTTGCCAAAGAAATGTCAGGATCCAAGGAGTTTCACTATTCCCTGCACTTTAGGTAATTTGTGTGTGGATGATGCATTAGCTGATTTGGGGGCTAGCATAAATGTCATGCCCACTAATTTGTTCAATAAGCTAGGTTTGGGGGAGGCGAAATCCACTAGGATGTGCATTCAATTAGATGACCGTTCTGTTAAGTTTCCTAGGGGAATTGTGGAAAATGTGCTAGTTAAGGTAGATAAGTTCATATTTTCTGTGGACTTTGCGGTTTTGGATATGAACAATGAGCATGGTGTACCATTAATTTTAGGGAGACCTTTCCTTGCCACAGCTAGAGCTAAAATAGACGTATTTGAGGGGAAGTTAGAACTTAATGTAGGGGATGACTGTGTCACTTTTAGTTTACCTTCATTTGATTGTTCTTCCATCGACCATGTTCATGCCATTTATTGTATTGATGGAATTGATCTTGCATGTAATACACAACCACAAGATGTACAAATGGATGATGCTATACATGTTTCTTCTCCTATTAGTATGTGTTATTCATCTGAAAAAAATAACTTGTATCAATATGAGACTTTGTGCTATGATAGACCCGAGAAGGGTAGCTGCAGAGTGGATGAATGGACATCCCAAATCGGTCCAGAGAGCACCTCTTTGATCATCTACCGCACACATCGGACCTTCTCGTTGCATTTATATGCCTCGAGCCGCAACTTACATTGAGCCTACCTTCTTAATTTGCCCGCGATGCAGGAATGCTGTTGTAGAGTCCAGCTAGACGACTCGAATAAAAAGAAGCGCCGTCGGGAGGCATTCCCGAATCAAATTCTTTTTGCTTTTTGAATTTTTGGACATTTTTTTTATTTTATGTAGTCATTGGTAGTTAGATATTTCAGTCTGTTTTTAGTAAGTTTGATTTTGAGGAGATACTGTCTTATTGAACCTTTTACTAGATGTTGCTTGGAATGTGTTTATTCTTGAGTTTTGCAGGAGTTAGCCTACTTGATGCTCGTACCTATTTTGGAGGACTAACATATTTTGAAGTGTTAAAGTACACATCAAGGGCAGTATCTAGTAGACTTTCTAGTTTTTATCTCTTTATGTCGTTTTATTTTTCTCTTAGTTTTCCAATTTCTTTTATGGACTCCCTTAATCTGCTTCATTTTACATATTTTATTCCTGCCTACCTAGTTCACACTGAGGATAGTGTTTTTCACACGTGTGGGGTAGGTACCGTAGATTTGTGCAGCTTTTATCGAACCTTGTTGGAAGAAGGCAATGAACGAATCTCTTAATTACAATCCAGCCAGCCATTCCTCTACCACAGACTAGCCAACCCCCTGATATACCTGCTGATGCACCTCCTTTCACTCTAGAGCCATAGTTAGGGCAGTATTAGTTCTTTTTCCTTTTTGATTTCTTATATTTTGTACACTAGGGACGGTGTGTCCTTCAAGTGTGGGGTGGGTGATATTTATCCCATCTCAGTAATTTGTTTATTCTTTGTGCAATTTTTTGTAAAATTTTGAAAATTATTCACTTTGTTTCGATGCTCTTACTGTTGACTTGCTTTTGAAATCCTGTTTATGTCCATGTGATCGGGTAAAACCGATAGTGTTGAGGAAGGATGTAAGATAATTAGTTTGAGTTTCGCACTAAGTTACTTTGGTTTATTTAATTCTGTTTTGATGATTTTTGTTTGGAACTTACTCAAAGGCACACTTGTGAGAAATTGAGCCTAAATTGTAAGCGTACACTTTATATGCTTGTATTTATTTCTTGTTGAGAGTGCCGATTACTGTCTTTACTTTTAGAACTTGCTCGGTAATGCTTATGAGGGCCACAAGGAGAGTTTAATACTTTGGTATGATAGAGGCACTTAGGTTTTTCATTTTGGCCAAATAGCCTTCATTCGTTTATTGATTCTGTAGATAACCCCTTCTTTCACCATTTCTTGTATCATATTCCATTACCACTTAGTTTTATTCAGCTTTGGGTTATGATTTTGCATATGAGTTGTTTTTATTGGGAATTTTTGTCTTGGGAATAGCATTGGAATCTTGTAGCAGCTTACTTCAATCCAAAAAGAAATTCACTCTATTATGTGAATGTTCTTCCCTTATGAAAAAAAAGAGACAGAAGAATAAGAGGGAAAGGTGATGAAAAGAAAGAAAGTAAGTGAGCTAAACATTTTGACTTGATTCCTATTTCCTACCTTGGACTCATCCATTGTTTACCCACCGATCATTCGCGACTTATGTGCGGTCCGGTGCCTCGGTAGGAGGCGGTAGAGCAGGCCGACAATCTAGTCACGGAAAACAATTTATCAAAACGATGAAACAATTACAATAGATCCTAGGTCTAGATTCCTAGGACTGGTATACCAGAATCTCGACTCAAGAGAATTCTACTGAAAATCCGTGAACCTCCCTGACAACACGAACATTACCCCCCGTAAAAAGCGGGTCCAGGACTGCCGGAAAAACACTCCAAATATCGAACAATTTAAACAGCAGGGTCGGGTCCCCAAACTTCACTATTTCCGACTCACACGGCACTAAAACACAAGGCGAATAACCAAGGCGGCGGACAATTATTTTGACTCATAAAATCATCAAATACTCAACTTTCTTAATTACTTACAATTTCATCCCGCAGAATTCCAATTTGACCCCCAAACTTTCCTTTAGCCTTTCAATTAAGCCCCTAACTATTTAATTTGGGCCAAATCCGAATTATTGAAAATACACAATTACAAAAATACCCCCAATGAGCATATTTATTTACAAAAATACCAAGCTCACAAATTTCCATTAAAACCCCATAAAAATAAAATTATACTTTTAATCCTTATTCCAAAATAATCCTCCAATTAAATCCTACACACAATTAAATTAAATTAAATAATCAATTTTCAACTTTAAATTTAATACTACTAATCAATTATAATACAATTTTTTCCAAAATTCTTTTATAAAAACATCCCTTACAATTTCTACCATAATTTTCCAATATATAATTTTACTTATATAAATATGCTTTTGGGAAAATTTGAATAACCAAAATAAAAAATATAATTTAATCCTGAAATAATATATTTAATTAACTACTTAAAAATCAAACTAATTGGATATGGAAAAATAATTCATTATTAAACATATAAAAATTCAGGGTATTACATTCTCCCCCCCTTAAAAAAAATTCGTCCTCGAATTTTAAAAGAAAAGGGCTTCACTTACGACTGAAACTAATTAGGAACCTCTCATCTCCAACCCGGCTTCTCGGAAACTTTTCCTCGGCAGAAATAAACCACAAGACTCATCGATAAAACCCTTAAATAAAACTGGCGAACTCGAAATCCATGATCCTCACTTACCACTCCTCGGAAACCAAATCTTTACTTACATTCACACACTGAGGATCCAACACGAGCAAAGGATCGAAAATACTCTTCCTCAACTCAGACTTACCAACAACTGGATTTAACCTCAGAGAACATTACTAATACTTGGCAGCAAGTCCAACTTACATGCCACCTCACCAACCTGCCGACAAAACCAAGGGTTCTCACAACCTTATTTTCTTACCAAACCACATCACTTATGACATACCATCCATCTAGTTTCCATAACCGACACAACTCATGCCATCCTGACACAAGATTCCTCTTTGACTGAAATCCAAAAGCCTCCCTTATAATCTAACATGGGGCCTACAGCTCGACAAACTTACTCTCTCAGCAACTACTCGTCATCCAGAGAATTCTCAAGCTAACACTATTTACTTTGAAAAATTTACTTATTTATTTACTTTATAATCATCACTGATAAAAGCTTTATTATCTTCGAAAAATACTTTTATAAAATCGTAAAATCTCTAGCCATTTTTCTTTATATAAAATTCTATAATATCGCGCGCCAGGGTGATGATGCCCCCTATCACCAAGGGTTGTAATGCACGATGTATGATGCATGTCCTAAAATGAATTTATGCATGCCTAACAGTGAAATGCCATAATGCATTCTTACAGGACTGGGCGCAATATTGTGTTTCAAAAACACTTGTTCTACTTAGAAAAATAAATAATGTTCGCTTAAGTTTCTCTGGATTCTGAGCATCCGAAAATACTCCTACCACCTTTCTTAATCTTCTTACAATCACCAACTCAACCATAACAGCCGACATCCGCTCGACTTCCCAGGCATTACCTTGGCTACTCGATAAGGCGATGCAGTGCGATGATGAGGCGATCCATGTTCTGTGCAACCACGCTCTACACTAAAGCGGTAGCCCACCATCGAAACCACAATCAAAGCTTCTAAAGGCGGACTGCACTAATCACTTGAAGAAACAGCACGAGTCTATCGCGCTTCGGATCTTCCTATCGCTACAAGTTCATTCTCAGCACGGCACCAAAGAAAAGCTTACAAGAAAAGAAAGACTGACTCTCTAACGTTGAAGGTGAGACACTAGAGTCAATGAAAACAACAAGACAGACATGATCCTAACTCCATGATGCCAAGAAAAATCTTAACTTAGGTTGAAGGAAATCTAAACCTAAGCTCTGATACCAACTTTGTCACGACCCCACCCGTGGGCCCGTGACCGTCACTAGGGAATAGGTAGGCTTAAGGCCACCGAAACCCGTAGTAAGCTGACACTCAACGATTTAAACAAATCTCATCTCAAATTAATATTATTAAAACCACAAATTATCTTAATAGCTACATTCTACATAAATACTTGATGCGGAAAAACTAGGCGAGACCCGAAACTCGGAAAATTTACAACCGATACATCTACTATTACTCTGCGGAGAATCTAAGATTTACCAATTTACATACCAAATCAAATACATCACCCGATGATGAAGGAGTCGGATTCTTGAATAAGAGTCGCGGAGAACTATGATCCACGAATCCGAAAAAAAATATAAATGGAGTATGGGTCTAGAGTGAGTTAAAATCAAATAATCCGGGGACTATTGCATTCTTCTCGGAAAATATAGATTATTCAAATCGTTATATCAAACCATGCATGTAAATACAAATCAAATTATAATCAAATACCATAATAAATAAATAAATAAAAATATATATTTATTTTTACGGAATGACGTTAGAACCCTAACCCCAAATTCTAACAGCCATTTTGGCTCTCTTAATCCAATAAGGTAGCCCGAGAGCAATGCTCGACCGGGGACCTTACCTCCGATCTGGTCACTTAAGTATCCAAATAAGAAATCTAGTAGCCATTCGGCTCTCTTAATCTAATAAGACTGGCGCCCCGAGAGCAATGCTCGACCAGGGACCTTACCTCCTGCAATTTACACAAATCAGCCCAGAAAGCCATGCTCGACCAGGGCAAACCCATAAATATCTTATTACATGTCCATGATCATTCCCTGATGTAACCCATCAGGTGGCATGTTCTACAAGCCACATTTCCCAAATCGCAATCACCACATTTAATAAATATTATTGTCTAAAGAAGTCATTCAACTATATCAAAATAACGATTAACAATTTTAAAGTAAGACATCATGCAACTCATGTGGAAAACTGATAATATTTGATATTATTATAACATTACTAATAATAATATTTATATTATCTTCAATAATCCAGTGAAATTATTTATGTTGCGATACTAATAACCATATTATGCATAAACTTTCAAAATAACATATTAAATTCAGACTTAGTAATAGTGCAACGATTAAGTGACTTTAACTCGCAGGTTTGGCGACCTCCTAGCTCTGCTCCGGTGCCTCGGTAGGAGCGAGCCGAACGAACTGACAATCTAGTCACGGAAAACAATTTATCAAAACGATGAAACAATTACAATAGATCCTAGGTCTAGATTCTAGAATTTGTCTAAGAATCTCGACTCGGAGAATTCTAGAAATCCGTGAACCTCCCTCACAACACGAACATTACCCCGTAAAAGCGGGTCCGGGACTGCCGGAAAAACACTCCAAATATCGAACAATTTAAACAACGGAGTCGGGTCCCCAAACTTCACTATTTCCAGGCTAGCCACTGACACAAAATCTGAGGCGGGCAAGCCGAGATAATTATTTTTGACTCACAAATATCATCAAATACATAATATAATCCAATAGACACAATTAAACCAAGAATTTCTAAAATTAACGGGCTAAAGATAATTACCGAGACGCTCGATCGCCGGTCGACTCCGGCCGAGTCCGATCGGCGATCGAACACACCATCGAACTCTGGCGTTGAAGACGATCCCTGCTTCCGATTTTCCGATCTGACACCCGATCGTCCGAAGAAATTTGCGGACGATAACGGCCGTCGATTTGCAAACGGAGCCCGATCGCCACCAAACCGGTGCCATTGCGAAGCTTGAGCTGAGGAGAGTCGGGATATGCCCTCCGATCGTCCATCCTCCGTCGGATCTCGCCGGAAAAGCTGAAAATCGGCTGCCCCTACTTTCTCTCTCCACCGGATCTTCCGTCTCCGGCCACCACAAGCGTTACTGCCAAAAGAGAGCCCTTGAGAGGAGCCGATCGCCACTACGGACCTCGAAGCCGGCCTCCTGCGCGATTCCACGGGGCCTCTGAGGGCAAGACGCCGCGCCTCCCGAGCTGCCACCGACTGCGCCCCTCTCTCTCTCTTCCGACTCTCTCTCTCTCTCTCTACTTTCTCTCTCCCGATTCCATTTCTTTCAATATCGACATTAGGCCCCGAACTTTTCCTTACTACAATTTAGTCCCTCAACTTTCTTAATTACTTACAATTTCATCCCAGAATTCCAATTTGACCCCCAAACTTTCTTTTAGCCTTTCAATTAAGCCCCTAACTATTTAATTTGGGCCAAATCCGAATTATTGAAAGTACACAATTACAAAAATACCCCTGACCGACATATTTATTTACAAAAATACCAAGCTCACAAATTTCCATTAAAACCCCATAAAAATAAAATTATACTTTTAATCCTTATTCCAAAATAATCCTCCATTTAAATCCTACACACAATTAAATTAAATTAAATAATCAATTTCCAACTTAAAATTTAATACTACTAATCAATTATAATACAAATTTTTCCAAAATTCTTTTATAAAAACATCCCTTACAATTTCTACCATAATTTTCCAATATATAATTTTACTTATATAACTTTGCTCTTGGGAAAATTTGAATAACCAAAATAAAAAATATAATTTATTCCTCAAATAATTTATTTAATTAACTCCTTAAAAATCAAACTAATTGGATATGGAAAAATAATTCATTATTAAACATATAAAAATTCGGGGTATTACAACAGTATTGTGTGAACTATTGGCATCTTGGTTGTGATACTTGAATTGATTGCTTCTTTTCTTTTTGTTTGACTTACGTTTGTTAAGGATATGTGCAGGAGCTCTCTAGCTTGTCTGTCAGTTTAGGTATTGTTCCTTAGTGGTTTATTGTCCTTACTTTACTTTTGAATGCTTGAGGACAAGCAATGAGCTAAGTGTGGGGTTATTTGATATGCGTAAAATACACACATCTAAATGGGGTTTTTAAGATCGATTTTATGGATATTTGGATGTGAATTGGTATCAACACTCACCCTATGCATCTGTTTGTGTGCATTAGGTCCAAAAGAAGTCAAAGAATGAAAAAGGAAAGAATTGGAGCATGATTGGACGTCAAAGCTGCCGAAACGAGCTAAGTACGAGCAACAAGAAGCTGAACAGGGCCGTGTTGGTTTCAACACTGGCCGTGTTCCTAACAAGGGCATCAACACGGGCGTGTTGCGTGCATCAAAACATCAAAGAAAAGGAAGTTCTTAGGGAGCAAGACCACAGAGAGTAACACGGCCAGGAACACTAGCCTGTGTCCCCAACACGGCCAAGAACACGGCCGTGTTGGCGACAACAGGGGGAATAATTAAAAGAACAAAGAGAGGAAAGAAAAAGGGGAGGCTAGGGTTAGAACGTCCAAAACCCTAATTTTTCTCTCTCTAAGGATTTTTTGAGTTGAAACCAAGAAAAAAGGAGACTTTGATCAAGGTTTCAATCGGATTCCCTTCATAGATTGAAGATTGGGCGAGGTTCGCTGATTGGTTCTCAAATCGAGCAAGAGGCAACTAGGGTTTGAGATTTCAAATTTGCAAATTTAGGGTTTTTCATTCAGCTTGAAAAAGAAGGGTGTACATGCCTTTAATTTTCTTTTCCTTATTTTGTTCCCCAATTGCTTTAACCATGAACATGAGTAGCTAGATCTTTTGAACCTGTTGGGGTTCACCTTTGTTGATGGATTATGCTTAATTGTTAGTTTTATAATTGTCATTCTTGCAATCTTCTTGCTATTTAGTAATAAAAGTTTAATTCAATTAATTTGAGACGTTGAATTAATTGTTTATTGGGTTGTTTCTTGACATTGAGAAATGCTTGTTACAACTGGACATTGAATAGTAAGGACTAGTAGTTAACACTTAAAGATAAGGTTGATTTACTCGCCGGATTAAGAATTAATAACTCTTAATAGTTTTAAATCATACTTAATGCTAATCTGTAGTAAGCTGATAGGAAGAGATTCCATTAGATTAGTGCAGGTTTAGGAATTCGGTAAGCTCGAGAGAGGCGGGATTCAATTCGGGGATTTAGGCGGGTAAGCAAGATCGGCAATCCATAAAATCCATCTTTAGAATTCCATCACTTAGGCTCCCTTTTGGGTTTGTTTCTCTCCTTGCAATTGTCTTTTGATTGTTTGTTGTCCTTCATTTACTTATTTGCACTCATAACCATTAGCTGGTACGTTAGAACTTTCACACCCTATTTCAGACTAAATAACATAGTAAACAGTAGTAACTCTAGGTTCACCCGATCTCCAAGGATACGACCTTGTACTCACTAGTGCTAGGCTGCATCGGTAGGTTCACTGCCTTAGGTGTAGGTTGCAGAAAGAGCCCATCAGTTAACGAGTCCTTACGGTAATCCTTATGTCATCAAGAGTCCTTGTGCCTTGAGGAACAATGAATGATGGAGATCCTATATTTTATGAACCAGCTTAACGAAAACAAGGGGAAATTCATATGGGCCTACCTAATGACACTCCAAACCAAATTACTTAATTATTTGTATCCCAAAGATAAAAAAAGCTCGCAATCCTGATTATATTACGCTTGGATTCATTCATAACATTATGATTTCTCCCTTATGTGAGTTGATTTACATCTTATCTTGCTTGATCTTAAAGCTAAGCCCCAATGCCACTAGTCAAGCTTATCAATTGCATTTTCATAATTCCTTATGCCAATCCCTGTGCCATCATGTGTCATCATGCCTAGAGGAATAAGGAATGATGGAGATCCTAATGGTGCAAATCCTGAATCAGAATATTTGTTCGTGACTCTATTCTCATTGTTTTCTCTTTCCTTCAAAAGATTCGTGTACAAGCATTCGGAGAAGGATATCAATACTAGTTCAACTAATTTTCTTCTTTATATTCCTCTAAGCATTGGGTTGGTGTCTATGATTGCGGCTTCCACGAACTTTCACCTAATAGTCGTGTTTATGCTCTCCAAATAAAATCAAACCATCATACTAGATAGAGATTAGAAAGAGAGACATAAAAGAAACAAACAAAATAAGAATATAGGTACGATTTTAGATTCGATAAGAAAAGAAATCATAAGTTCTTTATTCTCTTCCATACGGCTAAGCGTAAAGATCAAATCAAATTGATTTAAACACAAGTTCAGACAGAGAACAAAAGAGAAAGGAAGGACGTGAGGAATAAGTCTACGCTCGCTAGCGCAAGTGTTGATAAGTCCATAAATTTCTTGAAAGAACCCTTAAATTGATCTCCTACAAGGTATAAAACTGAAATAATATGCTCATTAGCCTCAAGTATTAAGTTGCATGCGGTTTTTATAGTGTGAAAGCCATCATTCCATTAGAATAAGAGACTAGAAGCTAAATATGAATAAATAAATAAAAAAAGATTAATAAGCTAAAGTCAAATCAAGAACCAGAGAAGAGTTTACTGGGCAATAACTCTCATAGTCCCAAATTTTATGAGCCAGCTTAATAAAAATAAGGGTAAATTTGGGTGGGCCTACCTAAAAACTCTCGACCCAGATCACTTCATTATATGTATTTCAAACATCAAAGCGCTCAAAATTTTGGCTTGTATTACCCTTGGATTAATTGAAAACAACATGATTTCTCCCTTACGCGCTTGGATTTACATCTTTCCTGCTTGACCATCAAGTTAAGCCCCAATGCCATCGGTCAAGCTTATTAATTATGTTCCCTTATTTCCTTATGCCCAACCTTGCATCATCAGGAGTCCTCGTGCCTAGAGGAACAAAGAAGGATGGAAATCCGAATGGTGCAAGTCATTAGTCAAAATATTTGGGCGTTCCTTGATTCTCAGCATTCCCTCTTTCCTCTAAAATATTTATCTGCGATCATTTAGAGAATGATAGCAATACGCAGTCAACTAATTTTCTTTTTTCACATTCGTTGAAGCATTTAATTGGTGCCTATGATTGCTGCTTCCACGTGCTTTTCACTCAACACTCGTGTTTAAGCTTCCCATATAAAACCAAACCAATCTACTAGATAAATGTTAGAAAGAGAGACACAAAAGAACCAAACAAATGAGAATATAGGTAGGATTTCATATCCGATAAGGAAAGAGATCAGAAGCTCTTTATTCTGTTCCATAAGGCTAAGCGTAAGGATCAAAACGAATTGACTTAAATACAAGTATAGACAAAGAACACAAGAGAAAGAAAGGACGCGAGGGATAAGTCTATACGCGCTTAGCTCGAGTGGCAAGAAGTGATATGAACGTGGCTATCTTATGCCAAACCCGTATTCAATGTTGACGTCTTCGCCAAGGATCGTTCATCTAATCAAGCAAAGTAACTATAACTCCAAATAAGACCCTTAAGTAACTTGTACTTAAAAACCTTAATTATAAAGAATTAAAGGTTGTTTAATATAAACAAAAGTTTAGATGAGACTAAGTTTGTAAAATACCAAGTCTTCACTTGATAAATTCACCAAGTTCATAAAAACAAAAGAAGAGAATTAACTCCAAAATAATTAATTTCCAACAACTCTATTTAGATAGAAATTTGTACTAGCTTATATAGGCCTTAAAGAAACCTAATTCTATAATGATAAGGAAGCAAATAACAATAAGACTAGTAATAGAACTCCTAAACTAGAAGAATAACTTAAAAGAAAACTCCTAACAATTAAAAGACTTCTTTAAATGAACAAATACTTCTAACATTTGTCCAACCCTAGTCCATATAATAAACATGACAATTGGGCTCAAGTAACATGTAACATGCGGCCCATTTTTTAGTATTAGACTTCGGATAGCTTGACATGATTATCTTGGGCTTATCTTATTTTAATCATGCCTCCATATGTTGGATTGAGTTGATAAGAGTATCTTGAGGCCCATTGTCTTAATTAAGCCCAATCTCATTTGGACTTTAAATTGGACTAGGACTCCTAGATGGATTAGGATTCCTAGTCGAAATAGGATTCATTTTATCACTTGAACTCCTAATATCATCAGAACTCCTTGCTGGATTAGGATTCCTAGTGGAATTAAGACTCCTTGTTGAAGCAGGATTCCTTGAGCAAGTAGGATTTGTATCATTAGATTTTCTTGTTGGAGTAGAGTTCCTTGTGTTATATGGGTTCTAATCAATAAGTCCACAAACCTCTTGAAAGGACATATAACTTGATTTCTTGCAAGGTAGAAAACTGAAATAATATGCTCATTAGCTTCAAGTATTCAATTGCGTGCGGTTTTTATATTGTGAAAGCCTTTATTCCATAAGAAGAAGAGACTAGAAGCTAAATATGAATAAATAAATAAATAAATAAAGATTAATTAACTATAGTCAAATCAAGAACTAGAGAGGAGTTGGTTGGGCAACAACTCTCAGAGTCCCAAAATTTTATGAGCCAACTTAACAAAAATAAGGGTAAATTCGGGTGGGCCTACCTAAAAAAACTCTGACCCAAATTCCTCCATTATATGCATTTCAAACATCAAAGAGCTTGAATATCGACTTGTATTATGCTTGGATTAATCGAAAACAACCTGATTTCTCCATTACACGCATGGATTTACGTCTCTCCTGCTTTATCATCAAGCAAAGCTCCAATGCCACAGGTCAAGCTTGTTAATTGCATTCCCATGACTCTTTATGCCCAACCTTGTGTCATCATGAGTCCTTGTGCCTAGAGGAACAATGAAGGATGGAGATCCTAATGTTGCAAATCCCGAGTCAGAATATTTGGGCGTCCCTCGAATCTTGGCATTCCTTCTTTCGTCTAATATATTTCTCGCGACCATTTCGAGAATGATATCAATACACGATCAACTAATTTTCTCTCTTCGCATTCGCTAAAGCATTGGATCGGTGCCTATGATTGTCGCTTCCATGCACTTTTACACAACAACACTTGTGTTTATGCTCCCTATATAAAACCAAACCAACATACTAGATAGAGATTAGAGAGAGACACAAAAAAGAAACAAACAAAATGAGAATATAGGTAGGACTTCAGATCCAATAAGGAAAGAAATCACAAGTTCTTTATTCTTTTCCATACAGCTATGTCTAAGGATCAAATCGAATAAATTTAAACACAAGCATAGTGATATGCATTGTGTTACATATGTTTATATGCCCAATTACTTGCATTTTTGTGCATATTTATCTTGTTTTATGCCAGAATCACCTATGTTTTGGTTACTTTCATGTTTCAGGTGATCATTGATCCAAAAACGGACTGGAATTCATTAAAATTGGACAAAGGCTCACACTTCAAGGGGACTGCTGAGCGAGGACCCAAACACTCACAAAGGTAGGATGCGGGAGGTATGTTTGCTTCACCTTCCACTTCTTCTCCTTCTCCATCTTCTATTGTTTCTGCTGACCTTGAACAGGTACACGATATGGCTAATGCACCTAGAGAGCATAACAATTCGAAAAATGATATTAATATTTAATCAACTAAATTTATTTCATAGCATATGTCCAAGCATTAGATTGGTGCTTATGATTTTCGTTTCCACGCGCTTTAACTCAACACTCATGTTTATGCTCGCCCAATAAAACCAAACAATCATAAAATACATAGATTAGAAAGAGAGGAACAAAAGAAAAGAAAAAATGAGAACATAGGTAGGATTTCATATAAGATAAGGAAAGAAATCGCAAGTTCTTTATCCTCTTCCATGGCTAAGCATAAGGATCAAATTAAATTGGATTATGTCTTAACCCATAGAGTTGATCGACTCAATTCAGAGCTAATTCGGCTATGAACATAGTCGATTGGGTTCTACACAGTCGGAATCGACTGTGCATGGGCCAAAACTGGGTTTTTGGTAGACATAGAACATAAGAAAAGGAAGAAAGTGAGCAATAAGTCTTGGTTTGGTTGTGAAGTCTTCATAAGTTTGCAATGTTCTTGAAAAATATATAACTTAATTCTCTGGAAGGTAGAAAATTAAAATTATATGATCACTAGCCTCAAATATTAGGTTGCATGTGGTTTTCATGGTGTGAAAGCCTTCATTCCATAAGAAGTAGAAGCTAAATATGAGTAAATAAATAAGAAAGATGAATAAACTATATCAAATTATGAACTAGAGAGGAGTTGACTAGTCAACAACTCTCGTAGTCCTAAATTTTATGAGCCAACTTAACAAAGATAAGGGAAAATTCATGTTAGGCTACCTAATGACTCCCACACAAATTACTTCATTATAGGCGTCCCAAACATCAAAACGCTCACATTCCCGCTTGTATTATGTTTAGATTTATTGAAAAGAACATGATCTCTTCCTAATGCACGTGGATTTATGTCTCACCTGCTTGATCATCAACCTTAGCCCTAATGCCACCGGTAAAACTTGTTAATTGCATTTCCATGATTCCTTATGCCAATCCTTTTGTAATCAGGAGTCCTCATGCTTAGAGAAATAAGGAAATCCTGAATCGGGATATTTAGGCATGCCTCGATTCTCAGCATTCCTCTTTCCTCCAAAAGATTCAGCCATGATTATTCAAAAATGATATCAATAATCGATCAACTAAATTATTTTAATCGCATTTGTCCAACCATTGGATTGGTACTTATGATTGTTGCTTCCATGCGATTTAACTCAACACTCCTTTTATTCTCGCCAAATAAAATCAAACCATCGTACAAGACATAGAATAAAAAGAGAGGAATGAATTAAATGAAAAATGAGAACATACTTTAGATTTCATATCCGACAAGAAAAGAAATCGCAAGTTCATTATTCTCTTTCATGCCTAAGTGTAAGGATCAAATACAATTGATATAAACACAAGGGTAAACAAAGAGCATAAAATAAAGAAAGGACATGAGTAATAAGTCTAGGTTCGCTAGTACGGGTCTTCATAAGTCCACTGATAGGCTATTGATGCAACCTACACCTAAGGCAGTGAACCTATCAATGCGGCCTAGCACTAGTGAGTATCAAGGTCGTATCCCTGGAGATCGGGTGAACCTAAAGTTACTACTGTTTGCTATGCTATCTAGTCTGAAATAAGGTGTGAGAAGTCTAAATTAATTAACTAATCATCATGAATGCAAATAAAGGAACAAACAGCAACTGACAATCGAAAGACAACCGTAACAAAAGAAGAAAACCCAAAGGGGACCTAAGTGATGGAATTCTAAGGTTGATTTTATAAATTACCAATCTTGCTACTCGTGCCTAAATCCTGAATCGAACTCGGATCCTCTCTCGAGCTCACCAAGTTCCTAAACCTGCACTAACCTAATGGAATCTCTTCCTATCATATTATTATAGATTAGCATTAAGCGTGATTTAGATCTATTAAGCGTTGTTAATTCTTAATCCGGGGAGTGAATTAACCTTTTCTCTAAGTGTTAACTACCAGTTATTACCATTCAATTTGCAGTTGTAACAAGCATTTCTCAATGTCAAGAAACAACCCAAAAGTAATTAATTCAACGTCTCAAATTAACAAAATCAAACTTTATTACTAAACAATAAGAAGATTACAAGAACGGCAAATAAAAACCTAATAATTAAGCACAATCCATCAACAAAGGTGAACCCCAATGGGTTCGGCAGCCTTAGCTACTCATAATGAAAGAAACAAATACAAAAAGAAATAAACAACAGAAAAGGAAATGGAACATGTAACCTCTCTTCTCTCGAATCGGAGTGGAGATGTCGCAAGCCAACTCTGAAACTAGCCTCAAGTATGGATCTTGGATGTCTCGATCAATCTTTTAGAACCTTCAATCTTTGCTTGAATCTCTCAAATCAATCCTCTGAACTGACGTTGGTCTCCCAAAAAGTCAAGAAAAGAGATGTAGAAGTGAGGGGTCATGCGTGTAGAGAAGTTTAGAAATCAGAAGCGGAACCTTGTCTCATTTTGCGTGCGCCTACTTATAGGCAGAAGAGACATAGCCTGTGCCACGGCTCGTGCAATGGGCAGGGGAGGCCGTGCAAATATGCAGGGTCGTGCAACTGCTTGTGCAATAGCCTCGTATTGCGCGCCAATCAAGGAATCGACTCCGACAAACATCTAATATGCGTAAATCATCCACATAGCTTGGTTTCTGCCCGAAAATCAATCAGTTTCTCATCAAGGAGTCCAAAAATCTGAAAAACTTAGAAACATACAAAAGTAGGATCATACAGGAATAAATATGCATAGAATCATTTACATCAAACTACCCCACACTGAAGCATTTGCTTGTCCTCAAGCAATCAACAACTCACTCCTTAAACAGATACCAAATAACTCAATCAAATACTTTGTAGGAGGATAGCTCAAAACAACTCTCAAAACTCCGTGACGAATTTCCTCAAAATCCTCGAATCACTAAACTCTTGAGAAAGAGAACAAAGTTAATAAAGCTACTAAAATTAAACTGATAAACCATCCAAACTGAGAATTTGAGAATCATGCCTTATAAGATGTCACTCAAAACACACAAGTGTATAAAGGTGAACGAATATCGTCAAGCTCTCAACACAAAAATACAGAGAAAGGTGCTTACCATAAGCTTGCTTATAGAACCAATCTCCACTATTGTGAAATAATCAATAAACATGATCAAAGGGTCTTGATCCATGTTGTAATGGGGTTAAGGTAGGGTATGGAGAAATATGGAAAGTAAGCTAAAAGTTGCTGGAGAATTATGCAGGTAATGCAAGAAAATAGCCAAGGATCAAATGCTATACCAAAATTGAACACTAAATTGCTCTAATAATAAGATGATGCTCGAAATGAACTAAAAGAAAATTATACATATATGTATTATTTTTATTTTATTATTTTTTTTTCTTTTTTTCTTTTTCTTTTTCTTTTTCTCTTTTATTTTAACTACTCCTACAACAATAGATAATGCAGGATGAAGTAATACAATGCTCAATCAAAAGTAGTAAAATGATATGTACCATTTAGATTGAAGGGAGCATCTACGAAAAATCTAGTAACTTAGTGAATATATGCAAATTATCCAAAATGAAATGCAGCATAAACGTACATAATTTCCAGCAACAATGGTAGAAAGAATGGTAGAATGAATAGAAGTGATAAAATGAGTGTCAAAGGTAAATTATGATGAGAGAAAAAGGCTAAGGGTCAAAATGGGTTCACTATGGAAAAACAGGGTTAGGTTTTTGGCCAAATTGTGTAATTCCTAAGTGCCCAAACCATCTCATGACTATCAAAAATTCATCTAATCTCAAAAGTCATCACAAAGCAAGTTCTAGAAACAAAAGTTCTGCACAATGCTCACTAATAAAAAACAGAAGGAGCATAAAAGCCTCACCATTTGAGTGGGATAAAATTGCATGAATTCTCAAACCAAAGTTTAAATAATCAAACAATCTAATAAGCATCAATATTAATAGTGTTCTCTATCCAAGATAAAGTGAAATGAAAAAAAATTAAGGAAAAACACCAGTTTTACCTAGCTTGATTAAAATTAAGAGATTCGTTCATTGCCTTCTTTCAACAAAGGTGAACCCCAATGGGTTCGGCAGCCCTAGCTACGCATAATGAAAGAAACAAATACAAAAGGAGAAAAATAGCAGAAAAGGAAATGGAACATGTAATCCCTCTTCTCTCGAATCGGAGGGGAGATGTCGCAAGCCCACTCTAAAATTAGCCTCAAGTATGGATCTCGGATGTCTCGATCAATCTTCTACAGCCTTCAATCTTTGCTTGAATCTCTCAAATCAATCCTTTGAACTGACGTTGTCTCCCTAAAAGTCAAGAACAGAGGTGTAGAAGTGAGGGGTCGCGCGCGTAGAGAAGTTCAGAAATCAGAAGCGGAACCCTACCTCATTTTGCATGCGCCTACTTGTAAGCAGAAGAGCAATAGCTCGTGCCATGGCCCATGCAATTGCCCGTGCAATAGCCTCTAATTGCACGCCAATCAAGGAATCGACTCTGACAAACATGTAATATGCATAAATCATCCACATAGCTTGGTTTCTGCCTGAAAATCAATCAGTTTCTCATCAAGTAGTCCGAAAACCTGAATAACTCAAAAACATACCAAAGTGCGATCAAACAGGAATAAATATGACTCAAATACATGAATAAACGACCAATAAGCAGTCAATAAATATGCATAGAATCATTTACATCATCCACAAAATGCTTGAAAGAACCTGTAAAGAAAGATGAACAAACTAAAGTCAAATCAAGAACTAGAGAGGAGTTGACTGGTCAACATCTTTCTTTGTAGAGAATTAAGTTACATGTTCTTTCAAGAACTTTGCGGACTTATGAAGACCCGCTATAGTGAAGCTAAACTTATTGCTCTCGTCCCACCTTTCTTTTGTCTTCCTTTGTGTCTAAATTAATTTGATTTGGTCCTCATGCTCGGCCATACAAATCTAAACTCATTTTTTCTTCTGTTTGTCTCTTTTTAATCTACGTCTTGTATGATGGTTTGGTTTTATTTGGCGAGTATAAATAAGAGTGCCAAGTTAAAGCACTTGGAAGCGATAATCATTGGCATGTGAAGAAAGAAAATTACTTAATCGAGTATTGATATCATTCTTACAATGAACACAGATGAATCTTTTGGAGGAAAGAGGAAATGCTGAGAATCGAGGCACGCCCAAATATTTTGATTCAACAAATGCAATTTTCCGAGGTATCTATTCTTTTCTATCATACTACTTTGTTTTTACTGTATCGCATTATATAGCATTTAATAACCCAATAAAAAAAATATTTAAATTTAAAATGAAATATTCATTTTATTAATAAAATTATTAATAAAATGAGCTCAAAGGATTAGAGCACGTGGCTACGAACCACGGTGTTGGGGGTTCGAATCCCTCCTCGCCCACAACCGGCCCAATTGGTATCTCCATCATTTCTTGTTCCTAACTATGTTATCATTTTATTTATTTCTTTCTGCGCCTTTTTTTTAATCTTTATATAGTATGATGGTTTGGTTTTATTTGGTGAGCATGAATGAGTATTGAGTGAAAGCGCATGGAAGCGGTTGTCACAGTTGTATTTTAAATAATAATTAATATGCATTAGCATATCATTAAACATGTTATCGCATCATAATTTTATGTAACAACTTTCACTATATTAAGTGGTAGAAGGATATATGAGTTTAGTAGAGTTTATGGGTATTTCAATTAACTAAGGATAAAATTATAAGGATAGTCATAAGAGTTATTTATAGTACAAGTTTGAATAAGGGGTTAATTGACTGATAGAATTTATAGTGAAGGTTATATGGGGAAGAAAGTTATATGGATAATTGGCACCTTAAAGAGAGTGATAAGTGGCAATAATAATAATAATAATAATAATAACAACAATAATAATATGAGAAGGTGAGTGGACAATCTCTACCAACACCATTCCATTTTCTTTTCTTCCTTTCTTTTTCTATTCTTTTCTTTCTCTTTTTCTCGAGCTCTATTAACATCATTTGAAGCTTTGATAGATAAGATAATTACGGTTTGAAGAAAGTTTTATTGTTGATAGATTTAATTGAAGAGCAAGAAGCTTAATAGAGGTGAGTTTATCTTTAACTATCTATTTGAGTGATTAAGTTAGGTTTTTGAGTAATTTGGAAAAAACTTTATTTGAACCTGTAGTACTGGAATTAGGATATGATATAGCATGAATCATGTGTAATTTTACCTTATGTTTTAATGTTGACCAAATCTTTCCCATTCTTGCTAACATCTACTTTGGGCTTGGAAAAGCTCTTGTCACTATCTTTCCAATTCGGTTTCCATGTGGAAGTTGAATTTCCCAAATTGTACCTAGTGGTTTTACTCCTTAATTGCTTTTCAATCTTGATGGCTTTATGTAGCATGTCCTCCATCTCAACATAGTCTTGCAACTTTAACACATCAGCAATGTTCTTGTTCAATCCACTCAAGAACCGTGCCATAGTTGCCTCTCTTTCCTCCTCTATTTTGCCTCTTATCATTGCAATTTCCATCTTTTGATAGTATTCCTCCACACTTTTAGATCCTTGAACCAATCTTTGTACTTGATTGCATACATCTCTATAGTAATGTTAGGGTTCAAATCTCTTCTTCATGACGGCTTTCGTCTGTTGTCAACTAGTAATAGGTGCTTCTCTGTTTCTACTCCTACTCAATAGAAATCGATCACACCAAATTATAGCATAATCCATAAATTCAATAGTTGCGAGTTTTACCTTTTTCTCTTTAGAGTAGTTATGACAATCAAAGATGAAATCTACTTTCTTTTCCATTCCAAGTATGCTTCAGGATCAGCTTAGCCTTGGAACTTAGGAATCTTCATCTTTATATTTCCAAAGTTGTTATCTTGCCTTCTACGCCCTTGTTCATTATCATCAATAGGCTCATTATCATCATCATCATGCCATCTCCCTCTACGAACTTGTCTAAGTGCATGTTGGTTTTTGTGGTTGGCGTTGTTGTTGGGGCCTTATATGCTCCAAATGCTTTATAACTTGTGCCGTGGTTGGCTCCGACAAATTAGCCTTGATGATACGAATGTGGCTAACTTGTGCCAAACCCGTATTCAATATCGATGTCTTCACCAAGGATCGTTCACCTAATCAAGCAAAAAAATTCTAACTTCTAACAAGACCCTTAAATAACTTGTACTTAAGAACCTTAATTATAAAGAGTTAAAGGTGGTTTAATATAAACTTAATTGATTCATATTTAGCCCATATTAGATTTATTCAAACCTAATAAACTCAATTAGATTAATGAGCCTTTAATCGTTAGCCTAAATATCTTGAATAAGCCTATTAAGAGCTTCTTTTATCTTCTTAGCCTTGGACCTTGTAATTGGGCCTCCATGGATGTGAAGTGAATCTTGAATCCTAGTTGAAGTATGATTCCTTGTTGGAGTAGGACTCCTAGTGCCAAAAGGATTCACATCATTTCATTATTTATTGATTCATATTTAGCTCCTAGTTTCTTCTTCTAATGGAATGAGAGCTTTCACACTATAAAAACTACATACAACCAAATACTTGAGGCTAGAGAGCCTATACTTTCAATTTTATACCTTGCGAAAAATCAAGTTATAGGTTCTTTCAAGAACTTTCTAGACTTATCAACACTCACACTTTCAAGTATAGACTTATCCCTCATGTCCTTTGATAGGCTATTTGTGTAGCTAAAATCTAAGGAAGTGAACCTATCGATGCAGACTAGCACAAATGGTGAGTATCAAGGTCGTATTCTCGGGAAAGGGTGATCCTAGACCTACTGCAGCGTCTTATGTTATCTAACCTAAATCGATGAAGTATTATGCTATGATTAATTATGAACAAACAATTAACTAAGTGTCAAATAATCTGAAAGGATTTAGGAAAACTCTTGAAGGAAAAGGCAAATCCTAGGGGACCTAAGCTAGTTGGATTTTAATGAAGATAAAGGTTATACTGGTTACCAATTGCAATTACCCGTGGACGAAGTCTTAACTGAATTCGGTCTCCCTCTCGAGATAACCGAATTCCTAAACCTAATAGCCTAAAGTTGGAATCCCTTACGAACGATCGATTATTCGATTAGCATTAAGCTTTAACCCGCCTCTATTAAGCTTTGTTAATTTTTAATCCGGCTAGTTAATTACCCTTATCTCTAAGTGATTATTCACCAGTTCTTGCTATTTCCAATTACTAAATGAATTTCTCAATTACATGAAGCAATTTGAATACCACAACTCACAATGTCTCATGAATAAAGTGATTTCTCATTAATAATGAAAGCAAGAAGAGACAAGCATTGAAGCAACCTGCTATATCGAACTCCATATCATCGATGAATCGCTGATTTTATGCTCCGATCTCCATCATCTTTTGAATCTGCTCCGCCATTAGGTCTGTCTGGGTGGCCTGCCTATCCAACCCATGGATAAGCTGCTGGAGCATATCGTTTAAACCCTAAAACTATGCCCTAGTCTCCTCTTGAAACTGCCCAAACTCCTTTCTATGCTACACAAACTTAGTATAGTGCTGCTGCTGTAAATCGCATACTCAATCTAATCGGTCAGCCAAAGCACTAATCTGACCACTCGATGTCCGTGTACAGAATAAGAAGAGGAGGCTCCAAATGTAAGCATAAACACTCTGGCTAGGATACGAATCCTAACATTTGGAATCCCAGTCGTCGGGTCTTGGGCTCCTCTAGCTGCTGCCTCTCTAGCCTCCCTAACTATTGCGTTTACGAGCCTGTACTCTATGCCATGTGGGTGTCGGGTAGCCCTGATCATCTGCATGTTGATCATCTGTCCAATCCCTAGTGGTGTCATATCACCAATCTGTGAAAGCTCTGACAAACAGTCGTCCAATACATCTAGTCTCTTGGCTAACCTAGTGATATACGGGCCAAAATAGCAGTGCATCTTCTTCTTGGCGTCTACTACAAATGAATGGATTTGACGAGCCAATAGATATCCCAAGTCAAGCTTCTTGCGATGTTCCATAGCCTAGAGGATGAAGATATAAGTCTGTGTCACCGCTCTAAAACTATCTCCCCTGCCTGTAATCGTGTAAGCTAATAAAGTATGGAGATAGCCGAGATGATCCGGAAGGCTAGATGCCTTAGACCTGCTGGGGTAGTATGATTCCGGCCTGAGTACTAATGAATCCCACATGGTGTCATACGAGATTAGGTTGATGTAGATGCATCCCTGATACTCTTCACCCGAGATGTCCTGCTCAATCCATAATCCCAAATGCATGCCGAATTGTGGAACTAACATTGAGAACTCCCCTCTCCCAAATCTGAATTAAACTACATCAGGTTGATGCCAGTTTGTGATCTGTTGTCGTAGAAAGAAGGTGCTGAGGAATTCAATTGTAAGCTTGCGGTAGGTTGGCTCAATGATGTTGAAGAATCATGTGTATGGCAGAGTTTCGAACAGGGCGCGGACATCCTGAGCCAATCCCACTCTTTCCAAGGATACGAAGTCGATGCAACGTGCAACCATCACTTGCTGACTTGGAACCGACTCTTATTATTTGCATTCAGAAATGTCCATAATGGATGACGACTAGGTGCGGGTGGATTCGTAGCTGGTGCTCTTCGTAATCGAACTAGTTGCTGTTGCGGTGGAGGTGCTTGTGCTGGTGCTGGTGCTGATGAAGGTGAAGTGGAGGAAGATGTTCCTTCGCCATGCCGGCGCTTGCTGGTAGCGGCGCGTTGCGGATGCTTTTGACGTGATTGATTGCGATCCCTCATATTGCCTAATGCAATGAATCATTAGTATTTGAAGAAGAAATCAAGTTAATCATAAATTATACCGAAAATTAAATAGCATAAAAGCTATAATTCGACTAATAAAAAGCAAAACACGCGCATTCCCACTTGGATTAATCGAAAGCAACATAGTTTCTCCTTTACGCTCGTGGATTTGGGTCTCGACTTGCTTGATCTTCAAGTGACGGCCCAATGCCATAAGTCAAGCTTGCCAATTGCGTTCATTTACTCTTAGTGTTCCCTCTCTCCTATAAAAGATTCGTCAGCGATCATTCAGAAAATGATCAATACTCGATCAACTAATTTTCTATCTTCACATTTGTCCAGGCATTGGATCGATGCCTATGATTGCCACTTCCACACGCTTTAACTCAAGACTCAAGTTTATGGTGCCAAATAAAACCAAACCATCATAGTAGACATAGATTAGAAAAAGACGAATAAAAGAAATGAATAAATGAGAACATAGGTATGATTTTGTATTTGATAAGGGATAAAACACCAAGTTCTCTATTCTCTTCCATGACTAAGCGTAAGGATTGAATCAAATTGATTTAAACACAAGGGTAGATAAAGAACACAAAAGAAAGGAAGGACATGAGCGATAAGTCTAGGTTTGCTAGTGCGAGTCTTCATAAGTCTGAAAAGGTCTTGAAAAGACCCACAACTTATTTCTTCGCAAGGTAGAAAACTAAAATAATTTGATCACTTGCCTTAAATATTCGGCTACATACCGTATTCATAATGCAAAAACCCTCATTCCGTAAGAGAAAAAAACTAGAAGCTAAATATTAATAAATAAATAAATAAATAAAGATGAATAAACTAAAGTCAAATCAAGAACTAGAGAAGAGTTGATTGGCCAACAACTCTTGTAGCCTTAATGTTTACGAGCCAACTTAACGAAAATAAGGAAAAATTCTTGTGGGCATACGTAATAATACTCCGACCCAATTTACTTCCTTATTTGTCTCATAAACATCAAAACATGTGTATTCCCTCATCTATTAATCAAAAGCATCATGATTTCTCCCTTATGTGTGTGGATTTTTGTCTCGTACTGCTTAATCCTTAAGTCACGCCTTAATGCCACCGGTCAAGTTTGTCAATTGCGTTCCATAATTCCTTAATGAAAACAAGGGCAAATTCATGTGGCTATATCTAATAATACTCCAGCACAAGACTTATCGCTCATGTCCTTCCTTTCTATTGTCTTCGTCCACCCTTGTGTTTAAGACAATTCCATTTGATCCTTAAGCTTAGCAGTATGGAAGAAAACAAATAAATATGAATTCTTTCCTTACCAGATCCAAAATCCTACCTATGTTCTTATTTTGTTTGTTTCTTTTGTGCCTCTCTTTCTAATCTCTATCTATTATGATGGTTTGGTTTTATTCAGGGTGCATAAACATGAGTGCTGAGTTAAAGCGCGTGAAAGTAACAATTATAGGCACGAATCCAATGCTTGAACAAATGAGAAGGAAGAAAATTACTTGATCGAGTATTGATATCATTCTCTAAATGATCGCGAACGAATCTTCTACAGGAAAGAGGGAAGAATGAGAATCGAGGCATGCCCAAATATTTTGATTCAGGATTTGCACCATTAGGATCTCCATTATTTCCTTGTTCCTCTAGGCACAAAGGCTCCTAATGACACAAGGATTAGCGCAAGGAGTCATGGAAATGCAATTGACAAGCTTGAACGATTGCATTGGGGCTTATCTTGATGATCAAGCAGGACGAAACATATATCTATGTGCGTAAGGGAGGAATCATATAGTTTTCAATTAATCCAAGGGTAATACAAGCGGGAATTCAAGCGTTTTGATGTTTGGACGGATATAATGCAGTAATTTAGGTTGAAGTGTTATTAGGTAGGACTAAGCAAATTTCTTCTTGTGTTTTCAGACTCCCTACAACTCGAGCTTCGCGTAGGCGCTTCCAGATTCAAATTCCACACTATTGGCAGGACCGACTTCCAGACCCTGGTGTTTTCCAGACACGCAAAATTTCAAAATTTAAGCTCGGTATAATTTTATTTCGACCTCAGAAATTATGTTACAATTTTAGAAAAATATTGTTACTATTAATTATCAATCATGGATAATTTAAAATCAATTGGATTTAATTAATCATGATTTGTGGTGTGTTGCAGAGTCAGAAAAAATAATGCAGTTCTGGTGGCCCAACTCCCGTTAATTAATCACAGAATGTTTGAAGTGTTTCTAGCAGGTTTTGGACCCGTTGTATGGGGGGTAAATGTCTGTAATTTAGAGGAGGTACTACCGAGTTTTCAACAGAATTTGTTGAGTCTAAAATATTTTTAGGCTGTCCAATCTAGGGGTCTAGGCTTAGAAATATTTAAGAATATCTATTAATTGAGTGTTTTCGTGAATAGATAATCTGTCCATCTCGCCAGCTCCACCCGAGGCATAGGAGCAGACTGCGAAGCGCATAAGATCTATGAGTTAAAGTCATATAATCACTACACCATTGGCATGTCTAGATTTAATGCGGTATTTAATGATTAACATTTATGTATGAATATCATTATCGTTATTATAAGTAATTCCATTTAATTGATAATTATCAAAAATAGTATTAGTATTATTATTAGTAAATTTATCTCGTTATTTCATATATTTTAACTACTGTTATTTTAATACTATTATTATCATCACTACTTATAATTGCATGTTTGCTAATCCCGGAATTTCTAAAATTTTAATCTCAGTATGTTATTGAATATTTATGTTTGGCTTGTGATTATTCTATTTATAATTTATGGATTTTGCCTTGGTCGAGTATAACTTTCTAGCTGTGAAAGCTTGACCGCCGAAGAAAGATTCTTGGTCGAGTAATACTCTCTGGGCGCCAGCTTAATTGGGAATCAAGTGTCCGAGCTAGATGTAAGGACCCTGGTTGCGCTTCGCTCTCTGGGCGCCAGACTGATTTGGAATAAAAGGGCTGAAAGGCCACTAGCATTTGGGGTTAGGGTTCTGTTAAGCCACTCGTCCCTTAAGTCTTTAAATACACTTTCTTTCTAAATTATGGCATGACTCGCACTTTAATACAAAATGACATGATATCAATTTAGTGATTATTAAATTGAGGAGACTGCAATAGTTACAAGGTTATATGATTTTAACTCACTCTCGAGGCTGACAGTCTCAATTTTTTTTTCAGGTGACAATTAGAGTTCTTCGCCGTCCTACATTTTGGCAGCCTGATTTCCTTCTTCATTGGGCCTATTGTAAATAAATTATACTTTCATATTTTAATTATTTTATAGTCTAGCCTTTTCGTAGTAGTATCTTTGATTTGTTATGTTTATCCTGGTCTATACCAAATGTGAAATGTTATCAATGACCAGTTAGAAATTTGTGTATGGCATGCTAGGCATGACTAATATTATGTTTTCATATGCACTTATTTGAATATGGATTAGTAAGGCTTACTATAGGACTTGGTGGCCTTAAGCCTACACATCCCTAGTGGTCGTCATGAGCCCACAGATCGGGTCATGACACTTGAGGTAGATTAGCATATTATTTCTGTTTCTACCTTTTGAAAAATCAAGTTATGGGTTCTTTTAAAAACTTTGCGGACTTATGTAGACTCACGTTAGCAATCATAGACTTATCGCCCACGTCTTTTCATTCTTTTGTGTTCTTTATCTACCCTTGTGTTTAAATCAATTCAATTTGATCCTGAACCTTAGCCGTATGGAAAAGAATGAAAATCTTGTGATTTCGTTCCTTATCAAATCCAAAATCGTACCTATATTATTTTTTTGTTCATTTATTTTGTGCCTCTATTTCTAGTGTATGTATAGCAGATGAATGATCGCAAACGAATCTCTTAGAGGAAAGAGGGAATGCCGAAAATTGAGGCACACCTAAATACTCTGATTAAGGACTTGAACTAGTGGGATCTCTATCATTCCTGGTTCCTCTTGGCACAAAGACCCGACGACACAACGAATGGCATAAGGAGTCATGGAAACGCAATTAACAAGCTTGACTAGTGGCATTGAGGCTTAGCTTGATGATCAAGCAAGACGAGACATAAATCCATGCACGTAAGGAAGAAATCATATTATTTTCAATTAATCCAAGCATAATACAAGTGGAATGTGAGTGTTTTGATGTCCGGGATGCATATAATGTTGCAATTTTGGTTGGAGTTTTATTAGGTAGGTGCAAGTGAATTTCCCCTTATTTTTGTTAAGCTTGCTCATAAAATTTGGGAGTTTGAGAGTTGTTGACCAGTTAACTCCTCTCTAGTTCATGATTTGACTTTAGTTTATTCATCATTCTTTATTTATATATTCATATTTAGCTTCTAGTTTCTTCTTCTTATGGAATGAGGGCTTTCAAACTATAGAAATTGCACACAACCGAATACTTGAGGCTAATGAGCATGTTATTTAAGTTTTCTACCTTGCACGAAATCAAGTTATGGGTTCTTTCAAGAAC
Organism: Ricinus communis; assembly: GCF_019578655.1. Classification (NCBI taxonomy): domain Eukaryota; kingdom Viridiplantae; phylum Streptophyta; class Magnoliopsida; order Malpighiales; family Euphorbiaceae; genus Ricinus; species Ricinus communis. The sequence goes on along the minus strand of NC_063257.1, from coordinate 26,253,214 downwards.
TTTGTGGACTTATCAACACTCACACTAGCGAGCATAGTCTTATCGCTCACGTCCTTCCTTTCTTTTATGTTCTTTGTCTACCCTTATGTTTAAATCATTTTGATTTGATCCTTACGCTTAGCCGTATAGAAGACAACAAAGAACTTGTTGATGCGAATCACAATACCAAGCTCCAAGACTTGAGTCATGATCCAAGCATAAGCATAGGGCTTAATCCTACACTAAGCTCAAGGGATCCTTTACACATTCAAAGTGGCAAATTAAAAAATCTAAGGCCAACACATAAAGGAAGCTGTTAATGGACTCATTCAAGAGATTTAGGCCAAGGATATATTAACTTGTGGAGAGTTAGATTTAATTAAGGCTCATAGCCTTATTAATTTAATCAATATGATGAGCTTGAAGAAACCAAGCATGGGTCGAATATATGTGCACAAGGAGGATATCCTAATACTTGAAGAGGAATGATGGGCTATTTTATGCAGCTACAATCTAAGGCAGTGTACCTATCGATGCAGTCTAGCACTAATGGCGAGTATCAAGATCGTATTCCTCAGGAAAGTGAAAGCCCAGAGTTACTCCTTTGTTCTCTATTATATTAGCCTAAAATGAATCATGAATAATTCCTAAATTAACTAATAGCTACTCTAATTGTTATCTAACTACGGCTACTAGGGAAGGATTAATTCAAGTTAAGGAATAACCCCTTGGGAATTCTTGTCTCTAGGGAATGGAAACTAAAGATGGAATTGATTGCTTGAATTCAATTTCCATGGGAAAATCTCTACGCAATTAACGCCTTTATCAAGGACACTAACATCTTAACCTAGATTAATTTGGTTGAAATCTCTTCCCAACTCTAATTATCCAAATCAACATTATATACCAATTAACACTATTGAGAGTTGTTAATTCTCAATCCGGTAGAACAAACACCCTATCTCTAGGCGAATTCAATTCTAGGTTGCAAAGGACAATCCAAACCTAAACGTCTTTCGCAAGAACATTCAAATTCCAATAATCATTCAATAAGATATAAAGAACAAATCAATAAGCACTTCCATTGCAAACCAATATTGAAAATCAATACATTTAATTCAAAAGTTAAATACAAAAATCCCTAGATAAAGAACCCCCAATGGGTTAACAAGTTTAGCTAATCATGTTCATTATCAAAACCCACAAGAATTCAATTACAACAATGAGTAAATATAGAGAAACCCGAATACACCCTTGGATGAGAGTAAACAGCTCCAATTCCTCTTGCCCAATCTTGAATCGATTCTTGTTCCTCTTGCTTGAATTGAAACTAATCAATGAACGTTGGCCAATCTTCAATCTTCGAAGAGAATCCAATTGAAACCTTGGTCCAAGTCTCTTTTCTCCTTAGTTCCTGTAACACCCCCATTACATGCTAACCAATAGACATTAGCCAGAAAACATACAAGCGTCGTAGACTATATACTACATGTAGATAGGTCAATATGCTGATACCACTAAAATGTAACACCCCCATCACATGCTAACCAATAGACATTAGCCAGGAAGCATACAAGCGTCGTAGAATATATATTACATGTAGATAGGTCAATATGTAGGTTGTTAAGAATCCAGACACAAGGTTATTAACATATAAACATATGATTATACTTAAACATCATTTAACAAGTATTACAAACATCTTCTTATGCCTTATAAGGCATACTTCCATATATATCACATAGCGCATACAAAAATGCATCGGAGGAGACTTCACAAAACTGGCCCAACTTGACAGAATCGCTAAAAGCTAGACTTCGCATACAACCAACGGATGCACTACTATTTACAAACCTGAAAAGAAAAATTTTGGAGAGGGGTGAGCCTCCAGCTCGATGAAATAAATAATCAACATAATCTATGTCACATACACTTAATACAATTTCCACCCAATCACATAACTTTCCATGATATTCATAGTTTAGGTATAAAGTCATACCATTCTACTCAATTCATTACAACCATCATAGAAGAAATATAATTCAACAATTATGGTTAGTTCTCACGGCTTGTGGATCCCCTTTAATGTGCTGCTCCGCCTCATCCTCACATATCACACACGTAAGCTGCTCCGCCTCATCTCACATTATACACTTTTATAGCCTCTCTAGGCTTTAGCCTCCCAAGGCTTTATATATATATATTTTTTTTTCACAGGGGAATCCACCATTCACATGCACATATGCACTTAACATCATAGTTCAATCATTTCACTTATATGATATTTCAGCAATAACAATTGTTCCACTCAACACCAATCATTTCCATCTCAGTCATTCAAACATAAACAATATTAAGCAAACGCAACCATTTGCGGAACATTTGATTAAATATATGTACATAGCAAATATTAACTATTTACTTACTCAAAATATACTTATTCCTTTAGCATATAAGAACCTCCTTTCTCCACAACTTCCTTTCTAGGCCTTTGAGTACCTGTCAACACATTCATCAATTCACATTTCATGCATATTACAAATATTCATGTAAATGCGAGTTCTAATGCATTACAAGATCATCCCTTCTCTAATTCATAGGTCTAACTCTTCCTCTAAGACTCTCAATTACTGTTTTAATATCCTATAAATATTTCCCATCTAGTTAAATACCAATTTAACTCAAATTAACATCAAATAAATTGCATAAAACTAATCTCCAACATCTCTGTTTTCTAGACAGAATTTAGTACCAAGGTATATTTATTGCTGGGCAAAATTGGCTTAATACAAAAATCTCATATTAAATAGAAATATCCATTTATGTGTCTAGTTTCATCTCCAAGAAGAATTACTCAATTCCGACTTCAATAGATTTAATTATCTTCAAATTACTGAGCAAGGGTCATACAGCTAGTTGTACCCGAGCAGCAATCTGTTTGCTCAATTTAACCAACCAAAACGGCAAAAATAGCAAAATAACAAAACTACACAGTTATAGAGGACTCTTTAAAATTTCCATAGACACCAATTAAGCTTAATTTGGACTTATATAACCCATGTTATGCCTAAAATACAGAACATCAAGGTTGCTGGAATTTTGACAGTTTTCTATCTTAACATACTTAAACTTAAATCAAGCTTAATCTTTATGCAATCATTCAATACTCTACTAATTCATGATAATCAGACCTTTAATTAATTAATGAGAGCATCAAATGAAGTTTTTCCAATTTTTAATCAAGAACCCTAATGACAAATTAATAACACTCAAGTAACAACTTACCAATTTCAGCTTTTGGGTTGCTAATATGCTTAAATCCTTTAGCTTTAGCTTGGCTCCTTCAATAGTTAGCAAAATCCTATCTTAATCTTAAGTTTTTCTAGGTATTCCACTCCTCTCTCTTATTCCAAATTTTGTGTTTTTGGCCATGTACGAATTTTAGAGAAATGAAGAGGTAAAATGAGCTTGCTCATGGTTCCAATTTCCAATATTCCTCTCTTAATGCCACCACCTACTAAACTATTTTTATCACCCTAAATTAATTCTTACTAACCATATATAGGTACTAACTTTTAATTGTATCTTTTAAGTCCAATCTATTTACCCAACCTTCAACTATTGGTTCAATTAAGTCTTAAGGCTTAATACACATAACCCAAGTACTTAATCAACTTATCTAAATTAATAATCTAATATCATGCTTCTTATTCTCTACTTATAATTAATATATATCTGTTCTCATAAAATAAAAATATCATTGATATACCATCATATGCCCAATAATTAAATGTAAATGCACATAATATGGATGATGAGAAAATGCAGGCGTTACAATTCTCCCTTCCTTAAGAAATTTCGTCCCCGAAATTTTAACAACTCACCAACATTGCAATGGAATAGATGCGGATGCTTCTGTCTCATATGCTCTTCCACTTCCCAAGTTGCTTCTCTTGGTGAATGATGACTCCACTTAATTTTGACCATAGGAATGTCTTTCTTTCTCATTTTCTTAACCCTTCGATCAAGAATTTCTATCGGCTCTTCCATATATGTCAACTTTTCTGTGATTTCTATCTCTGGCTCTGGAATGATATGACTAGGATCTGATCTATATCGCCTTAACATAGAAACGTGAAAGATATCATGAATAGAAGACAGCTCTGTAGGTAATGCTAACCTATAAGCCAATGGTCCAACTCTTTCAATAATTTCATAAGGTCCTACATACCTCGGACTCAATTTCCCTTGTTTACCAAACCTTAATATTCCTTTCCATGGTGATACCCGTAAGAAAATTTTATCACCCACAATATATTCTATTTCCCTTCGATGCAAATCAGCATAACTCTTTTGTCTGTCCTGTGCTACTTTCAAATTCTTTTTAACTATCTCTATTTTATCCACTGTTTCTTGTACCAATTCGGACCTTCAAGTTTGTCTTAAACCTTCAACATCCCATCTTGGACTTCTACATTTCCTCCCATACAAAGCTTCATAAGGAGCCATACCGATACTAGAATGAAAACTGTTGTTATACGCAAATTCCATCTGTGGTATGTAATCATCCCAGTTACCCTTGAACTCAAGTGTGCAAGCCCTCATCATATCTTCTAATGTCTGAATAGTTCTTTCTGATTGCCCATCTGTTTGAGGATGAAAAGGCATCTTGAAATGAAGCTTAGTACCATATGCTTTCTGTAAACTCTCCCAGAAACGAGAAGTAAATCTGGGATCCCTATCTGATACAATAGATATAGGCACACTATGCAATCTAATAATCTCAGAAATATACAATTCAGCAAGTTTATCAAGTGAATCTGTTTGCTTCACAGGTAAGAAATGAGCACATTTAGTAAGTCGATCAACAATTACCCAAATAGCATCATGCTTGTTAAATGTAAGCGGCAATCCCATAACAAAATCCATAGTAATCTTATCCCACTTCCACAGGGTATAGATAAAGAATGAAGTTTACCTGCGGTGCCTGGTGCTCTCCTTTCACTTCACGACATGTCAAACACTTACTCACAAATTCGCCACATCCTTCTTCATTGTCGGCCACCAATAATAAGGCTTCAAATTTTTGTACATTTTGGTACTTCCAGGATGCATTGCATAAGGTGCATAGTGCGCTTCATGCATGATTTCCTTTCTCAAATTTCCTACATCAGGTACACATACACGATTTCTATTCAATAACACACCATCATCTTTCAACACAAATTGTGTATTCTTTCCTTTTTGTACTCTACCCTTTATCCTTTGCAAATAAGAATCTTCACACTGTGCATCTTTAATTTTATCTCCAATCAAAGGCTTTACTTATAATGTGGCTAACAGATCATCGTCATAAACATAAAACTTCACATACATAGCTCTAAGTGCAACTAAATATTCTACATTGTAACAAATCATACTTGAAAAATTTTCCACTGACTTCCTACTTAAAGCATCAGCAACAACATTTGCTTTTCCAGGATGATAATCAATAGTGCAATCATAATCCTTCAGAAGCTCAATCCATCTTCGTTGTCTCAGATTCAACTCTTTCTGCGTAGGGATATATTTCAAACTCTTATGATTAGTAAATATCTGAAATTTCTCCCCGTATAAATAATGTCGCCATATCTTCAATGCATGTACAGTAGCTGCTAATTCAAGATCATATGTAGGATAATTCAGCTCATGAGGTCGCAATTGTCTTGAAGCATAAGCTATAACCTTCCCATGCTGCATTAAGACACATCCAAGTCCTTGCCTAGAAGCATCAGTATATACAACATAACCTCCATTTTCAGATGGCAATGCGAGTATCGGTGTAGTAGTAAGCCTTTTCTTCAACTCTTGAAAATTTTGATCACATAACTTCGTCCACTGGAATGGCACATTCTTCTTTAACAAAGCTGTGAGAGGCTTAGCAATAACTGAAAAATCTTTTACAAATCTTCTATAATAGCCAGCTAACCCAAGAAAACTTCAAACTTCAGAAACATTTCTAGGCGGTTCCCATTCAATAATTGCTTTAATCTTTGATGAATCTGGTTGCACTCCATGTTTAGAAATAATATGCCCTAAGAATGCAATTTCCTCCATCCAAAACTCGCATTTGTTGAATTTTGCGTACAACTATTTTTCCCTCAAAATCTGTAAAACAATTTTCAAGTGTTGTTCATGTTCTTCTAGGCTTCTAGAGTAAATCAGAATATCATCAATGAACACAATAACAAAGTGATCTAAATATGGCTGGAAAGTCTTGTTCATCAGTGACATAAAAGCAGCAGGAGCATTTGTTAAACCAAATGGCATCGCAATAAATTCATAATGCCCATACCTTGTTCTGAATGCTGTCTTGGCAATAGATTTCTCTTCAACCCGGAGTTGCCAATAACCTGATCTTAAATCAATTTTAGAGAATACAGTTGCACCTTTTAACTGATCAAGCAAATCATCAATTCTCGGCAATGGATATTTATTCTTCACTGTTATCCTGTTCAATTGCCTATAATCAATACATAATCGCATACTACCATCCTTTTTCTTCACAAACAGAACTGGTGCTCCCCAAGGTGAAGTACTTGGCTTGATGAAACCTTTATCAAGTAACTCTTCTAATTGCTTCTTTAATTCTTTCAATTCCAATGGAGCCATTCTGTATGGTGCAATGGAAATAGGTGTCGTACCAGGGATGATGTCAATCTCAAAATCAACCTCACGATTTGGTGGCAAACCAGGCAAATCATCTAAGAATATGTTAGGAAATTCTCTGACCACTGGAATGTCTAATACCCCTGGACTGACCTTAGTAGTATCTATAAAACTAATTAGATATGCTTCACATCCATTTTTAATTAACTGACATGCAGTCACTGCTGAAATCAAACAATTAGGAATTGTCTTCCTTTCACCCACCATTACTATTTTCATTTCTCCTTGTATTTCCATAGCCACTTCCTTTGTTTTACAATCAACAATAGCATGATTTCTTGACAACCAATCCATCCCCAAAATAACATCAAACTCTCTAAGATTAATAACAACCAAATCTGCATGTAGTTTGACACTATCTACTACTACAGGACATGATCTCACTATCGTATTTACTGTGATAATACCCCCAACAGGCATAGATACATATATATCATAACCTAATGCCTCTATATTAGCATGAACATGCGATGCAAAATCATATGATATGAATGAACATGTGGATCCAGGATCAATAAGAACATGTGCATCAGAATCATGAATAGAAAGTATACCAGTAACAATTTCAGGTGCTACAAATGCTTCATTTCTAGTAGTAGCAAATACTCTAGCTTGTGCTTGTGGTTGACCAATTTGTTCTGATGGTATTGCTGAAATAGTTAAACCTCCTCTGCTACCCCTTCCTTTGCCTCTACCTAAACCAACTGAAATATTTTCACCAACATTACTCTGACACACTGTATAAGATTCTCCAGCATTATTTCTTCTCATAGGACAATCTCTAGAATAATGTCCTGGCCTACGACAAGTAAAACATACTACTGGTCTAGGTCCCCAACATTCTCCAGTATGTCTCCTGTTGCACGTAGGACAAACAGGAGCAAACCCTCTACTGGCTGAAACTTGTCCTCCCTCAAGTCTGGATGAATTGTATCCACCTCTACTATAAGGTACTGTGGAGGATCTACTAGACTGACCACCAAACCCTCGTCCACGATAACTACTCCGCTGTGAATTAGAGCCTCTAAATGAAGAAATACTAATATGTCTTGGAGGATTACTATAAGCACCAATGATCTTCTTCTTTTTAGCTTCCATAGTATTCCTTTCAAATGATGTTTCTTCAGCTCTCAAAGCAGCTTCAATTGAGGCATTGTAATTATGAGGTTTCACTGCCATTTTCTCACGAATGTCAAGCCTCAAACCCATCTCAAATTTCTTCCTTTTCAGTTCTTCAGTGGCTATTTCTTCTGGTGCATACTTACATAATCTCACAAATTGAACTTCATACTCTGCAACTGACATATCATTCTATTTCAACCGAAGAAATTCAAGCTTCTTTCTGTCTCTATAAATTTCTGGAGTATACTTCTCAGCAAATTCTCTCAAGAAATCATTCCAAGTCAAAGTCATTGGTCGATCTTTGCTTCTTAAAACTGTTTCCCACCAATCAAGTGCATCTTTTTCTATTAAAGATACTGTATATAGAAGCCTTTGTTCGGATGTGCAATTAAATCTATCCAACACCCTTTCTGTATTTCGTAACCATTCCTCAGCCTCAGGATCAGGGTAGTACCTTGAAAAACATTAGCACCTTGTTTCCTAACTCTTTCATAATTCTTATCTATCACAGCCTTTTGTTGTTGAGTCTGAGGCGCCGGTGCTTGTCGTTGAGCTGCCCGTTGCATCAGAAAATCCATAAACAGTTCCATAACATTTTGTACATTCGATTGTGCAGCATTTTCAGAATGTACCTCATGCTCATCATGTTGATCATGTTCAGATGCATTTTCATGACCATGCACAGACTCTAATGACTTATCTGGGCCAGTTGCGTGTTGTCCTTGTCTCTCCATCTATATATATGAAATGCAAATATTCAGTCAAGTTCAAAGAACATATATCATATGCTTAATGATGTGCAACATGAATCTACTCCCAATGAATCTAATCCCTGCTCTGATACCACTAAAATGTAACACCCCCATTATATGCTAACCAATAGACATTAGCCAGAAAACATACAAGCGTCGTAGACTATATACTACATGTAGATAGGTCAATATGCTGATACCACTAAAATGTAACACCCCCATCACATGCTAACCAATAGACATTAGCCAGGAAGCATACAAGCGTCGTAGAATATATACTACATGTAGATAGGTCAATATGTAGGTTGTTAAGAATCCAGACACAAGGTTATTAACATATAAACATATGATTATACTTAAACATCATTTAACAAGTATTACAAACATCTTCTTATGCCTTATAAGGCATACTTCCATATATATCACATAACTGCATACAAAAATGCATCAGGAGGAGACTTCACAAAACTGGCCCAACTTGACAGAACTGCTAAAAGCTAGACTTCGCATACAACCAACGGATGCACTACTATTTACAAACCTGAAAAGAAAAATTTTGGAGAGGGGTGAGCCTCCAGCTCAGTAAATAAATAATCAACATAATCTATATCACATACACTTGATACAATTTCCACCCAATCACATAACTTTCCATGATATTCATAGTTTAGGTATAAAGTCATACCATTCTACTCAATTCATTACAACCATCATAGAAGAAATACAATTCAACAATTATGGTTAGTTCTCAAGGCTTGTGGATCCCCTTTAATGTGCTGCTCCGCCTCATCCTCACATATCACACACGTAAGCTGCTCCGCCTCATCTCACATTATACACTTTTATAGCCTCTCTAGGCTTTAGCCTCCCAAGGCTTTATATATATATGTTTTTTTTTTCACAGGGGAATCCACCATTCACATGCACATATGCACTTAACATCACAATTCAATCATTTCACTTATATCATATTTTAGCAATAACAATTGTTCCACTCAACACCAATCATTTCCATCTCAGTCATTCAAACATAAACAATATTAAGCAAACGCAACCATTTGCGGAACATTTGATTAAATATATGAACATAGCAAATATTAACTATTTACTTACTCAAAATATACTTATTCCTTTAGCATATAAGAACCTCCTTTCTCCACAACTTCCTTTCCAGGCCTTTGAGTACCTGTCAACACATTCATCAATTCACATTTCATGCATATTACAAATATTCATGTAAATGCGAGTTCTAATGCATTACAAGATCATCCCTTCTCTAATTCATAGGTCTAACTCTTCCTCTAAGACACTCAATTACTGTTTTAATATGCTATAAACATTTCCCATCTAGTTAAATACCAATTTAACTCAAATTAACATCAAATAAATTGCATAAAACTAATCTCCAACATCTCTGTTTTCTAGACAGAATTTAGTACCAAGGTATATTTATTGCTGGGAAAAATTGGCTTAATACAAAAATCTCATATTAAATAGACATATCCATTTATGTGTCTAGTTTCATCTCCAAGAAGAATTACTCAATTCCGACTTCTATAGATTTAATTATCTTCAAATTACTGAGCAAGGGTCATACAGCTAGTTGTACCCGAGCAGCAATCTGTTTGCTCAATTTTAGCAACCAAAACGGAAAAAATAGCAAAATCACAAAACTACACAGTTATAGAGGACTCTTTAAAATTTCCATAGACACCAATTAAGCTTAATTTGGACTTATATAACCCATGTTATGCCTAAAATACAGAACATCAAGGTTGCTGGAATTTTGACAGTTTTCTATCTTAACATACTTAAACTTAAATCAAGCTTAATCTTTATGCAATCATTCAATACTCTACTAATTCATGATAATCAGACCTTTAATTAATCAATGAGAGCATCAAATGAAGTTTTTCCAATTTGTAATCAAGAACCCTAATGACAAATTAATAACACTCAAGTAACAACTTACCAATTTCAGCTTTTGGGTTGCTAATATGCTTAAATCCTTTAGCTTTAGCTTGGCACCTTCAATAGTTAGCAAAATCCTATCTTAATCTTAAGTTTTTCTAGGTATTCCACTCCTCTCTCTTATTCCAAATTTTGTGTTTTTGGCCATGTACGAATTTTAGAGAACTGAAGAGGTAAAATGAGCTTGCTCATGGTTCCAATTTCCAATATTCCTCTCTTAATGCCACCACCTACTAAACTATTTTTATCACCCTAAATTAATTCTTACTAACCATATATAGGTACTAACTTTTAATTGTATCTTTTAAGTCCAATCTATTTACCCAACCTTCAACTATTGGTTCAATTAAGTCTTAAGGCTTAATACACATAACCCAAGTACTTAATCAACTTATCTAAATTAATAATCTAATATCATGCTTCTTATTCTCTACTTATAATTAATATATATTTGTTCTCATAAAATAAAAATATCATTGATATACCATCATATGCCCAATGATTAAATGTAAATGCACATAACATGGATGATGAGAAAATGCAGGCGTTACAGTTCCAGCTCAAAAAACCCTTAGAGAGATAAAGAATAGAGTTTGGGACGTCCTCCCCTCCTTCTTCTTTTTGTTTCCCTCTTTTCTTTCTTTTAATTAATTCATCCAACTGCTGCGAACATGGCCGTGTTGATGCCCGTGTTGGGAACACGGCCTGGTATTGGTGGGCATGTTGGGAATATAGCCCCATGCTGATGTCCGTGTTACTCTTTGTGGTCGTGCTCCTTAACGCTTCTTTTTCCTGTTGTCAAATGCACCCAACACGGCCCGTTTTGGTGCCTGTGTTGGGAACACGGCTTGCTCTTCAGAACATGTTGGGAACACGACCAGTGTTAAAACCAACACGACCGTGTTCAGCTTCCTCATGCACGAAGTTGAATTGTTTCGACAACTTTGACATCCAATTCTGCTCCAATTCTTCCCTTTATCACTCTTTGACTTCTTTTGGACCTAGTGCACACAAACAAATGCATAGGGTGAGTGTTGGGACCAATTCACATCCAAATGTACATAAAATCAGCCTTAAAAACCCCATTTAGATGTGTGCATTCTACGCACATCAAATCACCCCACACTTAGCTCATTGCTTGTCCTCAAGCAACCAAAAGTAAAATAAGGAGAATAAACCACTAAGGAACAACACTTAAACTGATAAACAAGCTAGAGAGCCCCTGCACATATCCTTAACAAGCATAAGTCAAGCAAAAAGAAATAAAGCAATCAATTCAAGTATCACAACCAAGATGCTAATGGTTCACAAAATACTATCTCAACAGAATTATTCAGAACCAACTCCTCACAAGATTCACTCTAAATCACTCAAAGTGTTTAAAGGGTAGTGTTTAATCGCTCAATGCATCAAATACTGCCTTACTTACTATATGCTTGCTCTTAAATCCTACTCCTACTACTTATGGAGAGTCAACAACCATGTCAAGAGGTCTTTATAAGGGTTGTAATGGGGATTATGTAGGGGTAGGTAAATTTGGTAAGAGTTGAACCTATGGTGTTCTACAATTAGATAAATGACTTGCACACAAGCCACAATAATCACAAGGGATAAACAATGAACAGTAGTCCAAGGTGGGAAATAGGAATCAAGTCAAAATGTAAACTCCCAAAAGTAATTAAACAATTAGCTCACTTACCTTATTTCTTTTCATCACCCTTCCCTCTTATTCTTCTTATTATTATTATTTTTTTTCTTTCCTTTTATATATATATATATATATATAAGGGAAGAAACATTCACATAATATAGTGAATTTCTTATGGATTGAAGGAAGCTACTACAAGTTTCCAACGCTATTCCCAAGATAAAAATTCCCAATAAAAATAACTCATATACAAAATCATAACCCAAAGCAGAATAAAACTAAGTGGTAATGAAATATGATAGAAATGATGAAAGAAGGGGTTATCCACTGAATCAATAAACAAATGAAGGTTATTTGGCTAGAATGAAATACCTAAGTGCCTCTATCATACCAATGTGTTAAACTCTCCTTGTGGCCCTCATAAGCATTACCGAGCAAGTTCTAAAAGTAAAGACAGTAATTGGCACTCTCAATAAGAAATAAATAAAGCATATAAAGTGTATGCTTACAATTGAGGCTCAATCTCTCACAAGTGTGCTTTTTGAGTAGGTTCCAAACAAAAATCATCAAAACAGAATTAAATAAAACAAGGCAGCTTAGTGGAAAACTCAAACTAAATAACTTACATTCTTTCGCAAGACTCAACACTATCGGTTTTACCCAATCACATGGACATAAACAGGATTTCAAAAGCAAGTCAACAGTAAGAGCATCGAAAGAAAGTGAAAATTTTTCAAAATAAAACAAAAATTGCACAAAGAATAAACAAATAACTCAGATGGGATGAATAAAATGTGATATATAGACTAGAAAAGGATCCAAATTTTATATACAAGAACAATAAAAGCAAAATAAAAAACACACAACATAAATAAAGCTAAAAGATAAACAAAATACAAGAAAACAAGTGTATATAAATATCACCCACCCTACACTTGAAGGACACACTGTCCTAGTATAACATGTTATAGATACCCCACATGGTAATGCTCATCTAAGAGAAACAAAGGCAATGCAATCTAAATGCATGACATGTATATAAGAAATAAAGTAAATAAATGCAAAAATAAAATAAAAAGTCTAAGGGACTGCCCTGATCATCCAACGAGGTTGGTGTAGTAGAAATTCAGTGCGTCTTAGGTAGAAGCTGCAAATAATAAAATAAAGAATTAAAATCGAAACTGAAACAAAAATTAAATAAAATATGAAAACTAAAACTAATAAAATGTTTCAAAACAAAAGGTTAAAATATTAGAAATTTAAAGATAAAAAAAATTGGGGTGCCTCCCAAAAGCGCTTCTTTTTTATGTGATGAGTCTTCTTGGCTAGACTCATGGTGAAAAGCAAACGGTGGGGATTGATGACCATCCATCATTCTTCCAAGCAAATGGCTTCAAATATCCGCTTAGAAGACTAATCGTCAAATTCCTCTTCACGACGGTCAAGCAAGCTGCCAGTATGATGGGCAAAACTCGCTCCTCATATATTTGCACGTAGTCATGCTGCTCTAGGGGCTCTTCCAATTTGAAAGCTGGAATTTCACCAATTGGAAGGATTGACGGTTGGGCGATTCTTGAGGAATGTCGATAGTTTTCTCCAGTCCTTAGCTTGGTTCACTTGTTAGAAGAAACTCGAGCTCCTCCAAGACTTCTTCATTGGATAACTCGTGCTCATCATCCATCATCGAAGGGACTTGTGGAAAATCCACCAAAAATTCCTCTAACTGCAACTCAGCATCATCAACTGTACGTTCTTATTGGTAGTCTTTTAGAGGAATCATGTTTGCCTCTTCCTTTTCTGGTTCTATCTCCATGTTCAAGCAGTTGTCCTGCACATAAACATCATCGTCAAACATAGTAGATAAACTAGAAAAATTCTCACCTGAATGCAAAGTGACGGCACTCAAATGTTCCTCGGATTCAGTAGCGTTTGATGGAGTTCCCAATTGCTCTTCTGCTAGTAACTTGAAGATCAAGCCTACTTGATGCTCTATGTTATCAATCGAGGCTTATTGACCTTCAAGTACCCTCTCTGTTTGTTGGAATCTATCCTCAAGACTTGTAAAGAACCTCATCATTAGCTCCTCTAACACTAACTCTTCATCTTGAGTTGAAGGTGCAAGATTAGGCTGTTGATGTGGTTGTTGAGATCCTGGTGGTTCTTGGCCATCTAAGCTCCATCCAAAGGGTGAACGAGTGCTTCACTCTTGATTGTAGGTGCTTCCATACGAGACATTTGGCCAATTTCCTGTATACTTCACCTGTTCATAATTATAAGAACAATGATTAAAATCACTTCACAATGGATAATCAATACTCAAATGTAAACCACAACAAAATTCACAAAGAAATTGAGATGAAAGGATAGGAGCGGAGAGTTGATCGGTAGCCCTGCAAAACGGTTCCATTCGAGCTTCTAAAGATGCAAGGGTATCCCAATTTTTAGCACTCTCTTGGTTCCTGATTCCATTTTCCAACGTGTCATACAAAGAGTTTAGCATTGAACCTCCTTACAAACAAAATAAAAATAATATAAAATGGCTAAATTAACAAATAGCAAATTTCACTTTAGTTTTTAAACATTCCCCGTCAACGGCGCCAAAAACTTGATGGGCTATTTTATGCAGCTACAATCTAAGGCAGTGTACCTATCGATGCAGTCTAGCATTAATGGCGAGTATCAAGGTCATATTCCTCGGGAAAATGAAAGCCTAGAGTTACTCCTTTGTTCTCTGTTATATTAGCCTAAAATGAATCATGAATAATTCCTAAATTAACTAATAGCTACTCTAATTGTTATCTAACTACGGCTACTAGGGAAGGATTAATTCAACTTAAGGAATAACCCCTTGGGAATTCTTGTTTCTAGGGAATGGAGACTAAAGATGGAATTGATTGCTTGAATTCAATTTCCGGCAGAAAATCTCTATGCAATTAACGCCTTTCTCAAGGACACTAACATCTTAACCTAAATCAATTAGGTTGAAATCTCTTCCTAACTCTAATTATCCAAATATACATAAAATCAGCCTTAAAAACCCCATTTAGATGTGTGTATTCTATGCACATCAAGGAAACAAGGGAAACACCGCGTTAGCTTCCTATTTAGCTAAAGGCACATGCTTCTTCGAATAGGAGTATGAGAGGCACATTTGGCTTCCTCTTTTGCCAAATTGGCATGTTCTTCATTAGAGAATAAGGAGGCAATTGCACACTTCATTATTTATGAAGCTTTGCTTGATTGTTTAGTCAATTCTTATTTAGTAAAGATTGACATTCCTTATTCTGTTATTTAGGAAACTCTTATTTAGCATATCTTTTAGACAATTCCTAATTAGTTTATTTTCCTTATGCTATTTAGGTATTAGATTTATTTCTTTCACTATATAAACTAAGTGTAGCTGCATTATTCAAAGTTAATGAATATATTGAGTTAAACATATTTGTAAGAGTTATTCTTACTCGCTTCTTTGGAATAACTTCGAACTTATCAAGAACTTATTCTTATGGAGTTCAAACAAGGACTTATCATTCACCCTCTACCCTCAGTGTTAACAATCTTTCTTATACCAAGGTTTAAGATATAAGTTATCTTTGGGTCAAGGTTCATCAAAAATCAGATTTGGCTTTCTTGGGATTCTAATTCCAATTCTGCAAGTTGGATCTTGTCACAAGTTGTCAAGGTTCACATTATTTGGTATTAGAGCTAAGTCTCTAAATCTATTCTATTTATTCCTTACTTTATTATTTTGTTTTGTTTATTGTTTTTCCTACTTTTTCCTTTATTCTTTTCACCTTAGTTGAAAATTCTTGTTGATTTTTCTTCAAGGCCAAAAGTTTACTCAAACAAATTTCTGTCCTAAAGTTGTTTATTTTGCTAAAGTATTTAATTTTGTTGCTTATTGTATGTTCTTATTGAAGTATAAAATAAGAGAATTCAAAAACAAAGAAAAGAAAAACAAAATAAAAAGAAGAAAGAGAAAAGAAGAAAATAAAATAAAGGCACACACTTAGGCAAATCCAGTTTGTTTGCAATTTTATTTTTTTGAGCATTCGGCATAATTTGTTTTCTCAATCAATTGTATTACTTTCACCTCTACTTCATTCATACATTCGAAGATTACACATCTTTTGATATTTATTCTTTTGGTCAAAATTTGTCACCTTTTAGCTTAGACAAATACTTGTCTTTTGTAGTCCATTCTTTTGTCTAAACGCCATACTCTATAAGAGTGTGGATTTGTCCTTTTGGATACTACATGACTTGTTTGCGATTTGAGTTTACGAGTTTAACTAAAGAATTAAAAGCGAGGATTAAGAGTGGTAAAAGGCAAGAGAGGTGAGCACAAAAGAGGGAAAGAGGCAAATTTTGTGAAATACGAATTGTTAAACAATTTTTTAGTGTAAACTTGCAAGGGAGTGGGTGAAATACGAATTGTTATACCCACAGTAATTGCCAAACTCACCTCCACGATTCCCTCTACCCATTGCATTATTTCAGCGTCCCCTAGATCCTCTACCCTTGCCATAGCCAACACCCACAATTATGGCATTATCATCATCATCATAACCTAGATCTAAATCTTCCTCATTACCTACCAAGTTTTGCCTATTATTTCCTACATGAGCATTAGAATTGATTTGCTCTAATATGGCTCTTTGGCTGGCTGCCATGTCTAGCCGCATCCTCTCTATAGCCTCATTGATGTTCATTATACTCAATTGCACTCTTTCCACTTTCATGCATTTGTGCCGCGGATATGCCATGATTAAGTTGAGGCACATTCTCCTCTCTCCCACCTTTAGTAGAGGTGTTTGACATTGCTGTAAGAAAAAGTTAGTATGCTAAAATAAGAATTAAGAAAAATTAGGATCTCACCAATTGCACCCTTATGTGTTTACTCTCCAAAAATAGGGGTTTGCTCATGTTTATACACAATAATATTAACACTCAAGGCTGAAACCCACACCACGTGACTTGGTCTTAAGTGTTCTTATGTGAATCAAGAACTCACACACAAAGTTTCAAACTATATAAGTAACACACAAAGAATCAAGCTTTAAAAGACTAGTTGAGTTAGTGGGTAAACTCAAGAATTTAAGCAAAACAACAATGAAATCAAGAAAAGTAGTAGTCAAGAATAAAATAGAACTCAAAAAGATTCCAAAGACATATGAAAGAATGAATCTAAGATGCAAAGATTTAAGGAAAATTTTCAAGAATCAAGAAAGTATTTCTGGCCAAGAATCTTGAATTCCAAACCAAACAACAATAAGAACAACAGTTTAGTGTACAAGATTGTTAGAAAACTCAAAAAGATTTAAAGAACATGAAAAAGGAACAATCTAAGATGTTAAAATTCAAGGAAATTCATTCAAGATTGAAAGTTACCTCTATGATCACCAAGAATGCCAAATCTGCCCAATCTTGAAAAGAAAACAAAAACAAGAATTTGCAAAGAAAAAGAATGAAGGCAGATTACCCTAAAAACGTGTGTATAAGTATCAAAACAATAGGAAAGAGTATTACGTAGTTCTCTATAAGTCAGCCACCTAATCCCTTATAAATAGGAATTCCTTTCAAGATATAGTGTATCAAGCTTAAGAATCCTTTAAGGATTAGGAAATATATAAATTCCAGCAATATTATGACTCATAACAATCTTAATATCATCATGAAACATGAAATTAGCATTAGGGTTTCATTAAAACACCAAGTATATTCAAGACAATGTCAATAACCTTATCAAAATCAAGATTCTTTAAGAAGCATAAGTAGAGATCGAATTCTTTCAAGATGACATTGCTTGAATTTCTTCAGTTGAAACAGAATGATATGTCAGTTGCAGAGTACGAAGTTCAATTTGTTAGATTATGTAAGTATGCACCAGAAGAAATAGCCACTGAAGAACTGAAAAGGAAGAAATTTGAGATGGGTTTGAGGCTTGACATTCGTGAGAAAATGGCAGTGAAACCTCATAATTACAATGCCTCAATTGAAGCTGCTTTGAGAGCTGAAGAAACATCATTTGAAAGGAATACTATGGAAGCTAAAAAGAAGAAGATCATTGGTGCTTATAGTAATCCTCCAAGACATATTAGTATTTCTTCATTTAGAGGTCAGAATTCACAGTGGAGTAGTTATCGTGGACGAGGGTTTGGTGGTCGGCCTAGTAGATCCTCCACGAGTACCTTATAGTAGAGGTGGATACAATTCATCCGGACTTGAGGGAGGACAAGTTTGAGCTAGTAGAGGGTTTGCTCCTGTTTGTCCCACGTGCAACAGGGAGACATATCTTGGAGAATGTTGGGGACCTAGACCGGTAGTATGTTTTACTTGTAGTAGGCCAGGACATTATTCTAGAGATTGTCCTATGAGAAGAAATAATGCTGGAGAATCTTATACAGTGGGTCAGAGTAGTGTTGGTGAAAATATTCCAGTTGGTTCAGAGGCGGAGAGGGAAGAGGTGGCAGAGGAGGTTTAACTATTTCAGCAACACCATCAGAATAAATTGGTCAACCACAAGCACAAGCTAGAGTATTTGCTACTACTAGAAATGAAGCATTTGTAGCACCTGAAATTATTACTGGTATACTTTCTATTCATGATTCTGATGCACATGTTCTTATTGATCCTGGATCCACATGTTCATTCATATCACATGATTTTGCATCGCATGTTCATGCTAATATAGAGGCATTAGGTTATGATATATATGTATCTATGCCTGCTGGGGGTATTATCACAGTAAATACGATAGTGAGATCATGTCCTGTAGTAGTAGATAGTGTCAAACTACATGCAGATTTGGTTGTTATTAATCTTAGAGAGTTTGATGTTATTTTGGGGATGGATTGGTTGTCAAGAAATCATGCTATTGTTGATTGTAAAACGAAGGAAGTGGCTATGGAAATACAAGGAGAAATGAAAATAGTAATGGTGGGTGAAAGGAAGACAATTCCTAATTGTTTGATTTCGGCAGTGACTGCGTGTCAGTTAATTAAAAATGGATGTGAAGCATATCTAATTAGTTTTATAGATACTACTAAGGTCAGTCTAGGGGTATTAGACATTCCAAAGGGTCGGAGAATTTCCTAACATATTCTTAGATGATTTGCACGGTTTGCCACCAAATCGAGAGGTTGATTTTGAGATTGACATCATCCCCCGGTATCGCACCTATTTCCATTGCACCATACAGAATGGCTCCATTAGAATTGAAAGAATTAAAGAAGCAATTAGAAGAGTTACTTGATAAAGGTTTCATCAGGCCAAGTACTTCACCTTGGGGAGCACCGATTACATTTGTGAAGAAAAAGGATGGTAGTATGCGATTATGTATTGATTATAGGCAAATGAATAGGATTACGTTGAAGAATAAATATCCATTGCCGAGAATTGATGATTTGCTTGATCAGTTAAAAGGTGCAACTGTGTTCTCTAAAATTGATTTAAGATCAGGTTATTGGCAACTCCGGGTTAAAGAGAAATCTATTGCCAAGACAGCATTCAGAACAAGGTATGGGCACTATGAATTTATTGTGATGCCATTTGGTTTAACAAATGCTCCTGCTGCTTTTATGTCACTGATGAACAAGACTTTCCAGCCATATTTAGATCACTTTGTTATTGTGTTCATTGATGATATTCTGATTTACTCTAGAAGCCCAGAAGAGCATGAACAACACTTGAGAATTGTTTTACAGATTTTTAGGGAAAAACAGTTGTATGCAAAATTCAACAAATGCGAGTTTTGGATGGAGGAAATTGCATTCTTAGGGCATATTATTTCTAAACATGGAGTGCAACCAGATTCATCAAAGATTAAAGCAATTATTGAATGGGAACCGCCTAGAAATGTTTCTGAAGTTCGAAGTTTTCTTGGGTTAGCTGGCTATTATAGAAGATTTGTAAAAGATTTTTCAGTTATTGCTAAGCCTCTAACTGACTTTGTTAAAGAAGAATGTGCCATTCCGATCGGAGTTATGTGATCAAAATTTTCAAGAGTTGAAGAAAAGGCTTACTACTACACCGATACTCGCATTGCCATCCGAAATGGAGGTTATGTTGTATATCGATGCTTCTAGGCAAGGACTTGGATGTGTCTTAATGTAGCATGGGAAGGTTATAGCTTATGCTTCAAGACAATTACGACCTCATGAGCTGAATTATCCTACACATGATCTTGAATTAGCAGCTATTGTACATGCATTGAAGATATGGCGACATTGTTTATACGGGGAGACATTTCAGATATTTACTTATCATAAGAGTTTGAAATATATCCCTACGCAGAAAGAGTTGAATCTAAGACAACGAAGATGGATTGAGCTTTTGAAGGATTATGATTGCACTATTGATTATCATCCCTGGAAAAGCAAATGTTGTTCTTCGATGCTTTAAGTAGGAAGTCGTTGGAAAATTTTTCAAGTATGATTTGTTACAATGTAGAATATTTAGTTGCACTTAGAGCTATGGATGTGAAGTTTTATGTTTATGACAATGATCTGTTAGCCACATTACAAGTAAAGCCTTTGATTGGAGATAAAATTAAAGATGCACAGTGTGAAGATTCTTATTTGCAAAGGATGAAGGGTAGAGTACAAGAAGGAAAGAATACACAATTTGTGTTGAAAGATAATGGTATGTTATTGAATAGAAATCGTGTATGTGTACCTGATGTAGGAAATTTGAGAAAGGAAATCATGCATGAAGCGCACTATGCACCTTATGCAATGCATCCTGGAAGTACCAAAATGTACAAAAATTTGAAGCCTTATTATTGGTGGCCGACAATGAAGAAGGATGTGGCAGAATTTGTGAGTAAGTGTTTGACATGTCAGCAAGTGAAAGGAGAGCACTAGGCACCTGCAGGTAAACTTCATTCTTTATCTATACCTGTGTGGAAGTGGGATAAGATTACTATGGATTTTGTTATGGGATTGCCGCGTACATTTAACAAGCATGATGCTATTTGGGTAATTGTTGATCGACTTACTAAATGTGCTCATTTCTTACCTGTGAAGCAAACGGATTCACTTGATAAACTTGCTGAATTGTATATTTCTGAGATTGTTAGATTGCATGGTGTGCCTATATCTATTGTATCAGATAGGGATCCCAGATTTACTTCTCGTTTCTGGGAGAGTTTGCAGAAAGCATATGGTACTAAGCTTCATTTCAGTACAGCTTTTCATCCTCAAACAGATGGGCAATCAGAAAGAACTATTCAGACATTAGAAGATATGATGAGGGCTTGCACACTTGAGTTCAAGGGTAACTGGGATGATTACATACCACAGATGGAATTTGCGTATAACAACAGTTTTCATTCTAGTATCGGTATGGCTCCTTATGAAGCTTTATATGGGAGGAAATGTAGAAGTCCGATGTCGGGATGTTGAAGGTTTAAGAGCGGCTTGAAGGTCCGAATTGGTACAAGAAACAGTGGATAAAATAGAGATAGTTAAAAAGAATTTGAAAGTAGCACAGATGCATAAAAGAGTTATGCTGATTTGCATCGAAGGGAAATGGAATATATTATGGGTGATAAAGTTTTCTTGCGGGTATCACCATGGAAAGGAATATTAAGGTTTGGTAAACAAGGGAAATTGAGTCCAAGGTATGTAGGACCTTATGAAATTATTGAAAGAGTTGGACCATTGGCTTATAGGTTAGCATTACCTACAGAGTTGTCTTCTATTCATGATGTTTTTCACGTTTCTATGTTAAGGCGATATAGATCAGATCCTAGTCATATCATTCCAGAGCCAGAGATAGAAATCACAGAAAAGTTGACATATGTGGAAGAGCCGATAGAAATTCTTGATCGAAGGGTTAAGAAATTGAGAAAGAAAGACATTCCTATGGTCAAAATTAAGTGGAGTCATCATTCACCAAGAGAAGCAACTTGGGAAGTAGAAGAGCATATGAGACAGTATATCCGCATCTATTCCATTGTAATGTTGGTGAGTTGTTAAAATTTCGGGACGAAATTTCTTAAGGAAGGGAGAGTTGTAACTGCATTTTCTCATCATCCATGTTATGTGCATTTACATTTAATCATTGGGCATATGATGGTATATCAATGATATTTCTATTTTATGAGAACATATATATATTAATTATAAGTAGAGAATAAGAAGCATGATATTAGATTATTAATTTAGATAAGTTGATTAAGTACTTGGGTTATGTGTATTAAGCCTTAAAACTTAATTGAACCAATAGTTGAAGGTTGGGTAAATAGATTGGACTTAAAAGATACAATTAAAAGTTAGTACCTATATATGGTTAGTAAGAATTAATTTAGGGTGATAAAAATAGTTTAGTAGGTGGTGGCATTAAGAGAGGAATATTGGAAATTGGAACCATGAGTAAGCTCCTTTTACCTCTTCATTCCTCTAAAATTCGTACATGGCCAAAAACACAAAATTTGGAATAAGAGAGAGGAGTGGAATACCTAGAAAAACTTAAGATTAAGATAGGATTTTGCCAACTATTGAAGGAGCCAAGCTAAAGCTAAAGGATTTAAGCATATTAGCAACCCAAAAGCTGAAATTGGTAAGTTGTTACTTGAGTGTTATTAATTTGTCATTAGGGTTCTTGATTACAAATTGGAAAAACTTCATTTGATGCTCTCATTGATTAATTAAAGGTCTGATTATCATGAATTAGTAGAGTATTTAATGATTGCATAAAGATTAAGCTTGATTTAAGTTTAAGTATGTTAAGATAGAAAACTGTCAAAATTCCAGCAACCTTGATGTTCTGTATTTTAGGCATAACATGGGTTATATAAGTCCAAATTAAGCTTAATTTGTGTCTATGGAAATTTAAAAAGTCCTCTATAACTTTGTAGTTTTGTGATTTCGCTATTTTTGCCGTTTTGGTTGCTTAAGTTGAGCAAACAGATTTCTGCTCGGGTACAACTAGCTGTATGACCCTTGCTCAGTAATTTGAAAATAATTAAATCTATAGAAGTCGGAATTGAGTAATTCTTCTTGGAGATGAAACTAGACGCATAAATGGATATGTCTATTTAATATGAGATTTTTGTATTAAGCCAATTTTGCCCAGCAATAAATATACCTTGGTACTAAATTCTGTCTAGAAAACAGAAATGTTGGAGATTAGTTTTATGCAATTTATTGATGTTAATTTTAGTTAAATTGGTATTTAACTAGATGGGAAATGTTTATAGGATATTAAAATAGTAATTGAGAGTCTTAGAGGAAGAGTTAGACCTATGAATTAGAGAGGGGATGATCTTGTAATGCATTAGAACTCGCATTTACATGAATATTTGTAATATGCATGAAATGTGAATTGATGAATGTGTTGACAGTACTCAAAGGCACGGAAAGGAAGTTGTGGAGAAAGGAGGTTCTTATATGCTAAAGGAATAAGTATATTTTGAGTAAGTAAATAGTTAATATTTGCTATGTTCATATATTTAATCAAATGTTCGCAAATGGTTGCGTTTGCTTAATATTGTTTATGTTTGAATGACCGAGATGGAAATGATTGGTGTTGAGTGGAACAATTGTTATTGCTGAAATATGATATAAGTGAAATGATTGAATTGTGATGTTAAGTGCATATGTGCATGTGAATGGTGGATTCCCCTATGAAAAAAAAAGATATATATATAAAGCCTTGGGAGGCTAAAGCCTAGAGAGGCTATAAAAGTGTATAATGTGAGATGAGGCGGAGCGACTTACGTGTGTGATATGTGAGGATGAGGCGGAGCAGCACATTAAAGGGGATTCACAAGCCGTGAGAACTAACCATAATTGTTGAATTGTATTTCTTCTATGATGGTTGTAATGAATTGAGTAGAATGGTATGACTTTATACCTAAACTATGAATATCATGGAAAGTTATGTGATTGGGTGGAAATTGTATTAAGTGTATGTGATATAGATTATGTTGATTATTTATTTACCGAGCTGGAGGCTCACCCTCTCCAAAATTTTTCTTTTCAGGTTTGTAAATAGTAGTGCATCCGTTGGTTGTATGCGAAGTCTAGCTTTTAGCGATTCTGTCAAGTTGGGCCAGTTTGTGAAGTCTCCTCCCGATGCATTTTTGTATGCGCTATGTGATATATATGGAAGTATGCCTTATAAGGCATAAGAAGATGTTTGTAATACTTGTTAAATGATGTTTAAGTATAATCATATGTTTATATGTTAATAACCTTGTGTCTGGATTCTTAACAACCTACATATTGACCTATCTACCTGTAGTATATATTCTACGACGCTTGTATGCTTCCTGGCTAATGTTTATTGGTTAACATGTGATGGGGGTGTTACATGAAGTGTTATTAGGTATGCCCACACAAATTCTCTCTTATTATCATTAAGGAATCATAGGAAAATAATTGATAATCTTGATCGATGTCATTGAGGCATGACTTGATGATCAAACAGCAGGAGATGCAAATCAACAACCGTAAGGGAGAAACTATATCGCTTTGGATTAATACAAGTCGAAATGCAGACATATTGATATTTGGGATGCATATAATGAATAAATTGGATCAGAGTGTGATTAGGTATGCTCACATGAATTTTCCTTTATTTATGTTAAGCTAGCTCATAAAATTTGGAAATGTGAGAGTTGTTGGCCACTCAATTCCTCTCTAGTTCTTGATTTGACATTAGTTTCTATTTCTTTTTCTATTTATTTACTCATATTTAGCTTCTCGTTTCTTCTTCTTATAGAATGAGGGCTTTCACATTATGTAAACTGCATGCAATCGAATATTTGAGGCTAGTGTACATATTATTTCAGTTTTCTACCTTGCACAGAATTAAGTTATAGGTTCTTTCATGAACTTTGCAGACTTATAAAGACCCGCACTAGCGAAGTTAGAGTTATCGCTCATGTCCTTCCTTCCATTTATGTTCTTTTATTTGTCTCTTTCTAATCTATGTCTTGTATGCTTATTTGCTTTTATTTGGCGACCATAAACAAGAGTGTTGAGTTAAAGGGTGTGGAAGCGACAATCATAGGCACCGATCCAATGCTTGGACAAATGTGAAGAAAGAAAATTAGTTGATCGAGTATTGATATCATTCTTCGAATGATCGCGGATCAATCTTTTAGAGGAGATAGGGAACAGCATGAATTGAGGCATGCCCAAATATTACGATTCAAGATTTTCACCATTAGGATCTTTATCATTCCATATTACTCTAGGCACGAGGACTCCCTGATGACACAAGGATTGGCATAATGGAACATCGGAACGTAATTAACAAGCTTGACCACTGACATTGGGGCTTAGCTTGATGATCAAGCAAGATGAGATGTAAATCCATTCGTGTAAGGGAGAAATCATGTTATTTTTTATTAATCCAAGCGTAATACAAGTAGTAATGTAAGCGTTTTGATGTTTGGGATGCATGTAATGAATTAATTTGGGTCGGTGTTTTGTTAGGTTGGCCAATGTGAATTTTTAATTGTTTTCGTTAAGCTGGCTTGCAGAATTTAGGATACGAGAGTTGTTGACCAGTCCACTACTATCTGCTTCTCAATTTGACTTTAGTTTATTCATCTTTCTATATTTATATATTCATATTTAGCTTCAAGTTTCTTCTTCTAATGGAATAAGGGCTTTCACACTATAGAAACTGCATAAAACAGAATAACATTGCGGAAAATCAAGTTATGGGTTCTTTCAAGAACTTTTCGAACTTATCAAGGCTAGCGCTAGCAAACTTTGACTTATTACTTATGGTCTTCCCTTCTCTTATGTTCTTTGTCTACCCTTGTGTTTAAATCTATTAGATTTGATCCTTACGCTTAGTCGTATGGAAGAGGACAAAAAACTTATGATTTGTCCTTATCGGATCCAAATTCCTACCTATGTTCTCATTTTGTTCATTTCTTTGGTGCCTCTTTTTCTAATCTTTGTTTAGTTTGAGGGTTTAGTTTTATTTGGGGAGCATAAACATGAGTGTTGAGTGAAAACTCATGGAAGCGGCAATCGTAGGCACTAATCCAATGCTTGGACAAATGCAAATAAAGAAAATTAGTTGATCGAGTATTGATATCATTCTCAAAATGATCACGAACAAATCTTTTACAGGAGAGAGGAAACGGTGAGAATTGAGCCACGCCCAAATGTTCCGATTCAGGATGTTCACTATTGGGATCTTCGTCATTCCTTGTTCCTCTAGGCACGAGGACTCCTGATGACACAAGGATTGGAAATAAACTTGATTTGATCCTTACACTTAGAAGTATGGAAGAGTACAAAGAAGTTTTCATTTCTTTCCTTATCAGATTTGAAATCCTACCTATGTAATTATTTTTTTCTTCTCTTTTCACGTCCCTTTCAAATCTTTGTCTAGTATGATGGTTTGGTTTTATATGGGGAGTATAAACACAAGTGTTGAATGAAAGTGCGTGGAGGCAGCAATCACAGGCATTGATATAATGCTTGGACAAAAGTAAAGAAAGAAAATTAGTTGATTGAGTATAGGCACCATTGGGGTCTCCATCATTCATTATTCTCCTAGGCACGAGGACTCCCGATGACACAAGGATTGGCGTAAGGAATCATGGGAACGTAATTCACAAGCTTGACTGGTGTCATTAGAGCGTGACTTGATAATCAAGCAGGATGAGGGGCAAAACCAAGCGCGAGTTTTGTTGTTTGGTATGCATATAATGATGTAATTTCTGCCGAATTGTGATTAGGTTAGGCCATGCAAATTTTCCCTTATTTTTGTTAGGCTAGCTCATAAAATTTGGAACTACAAATGTGTTGACTAGTCAACTCCTCTCCGATTCTTGATTTCACTTTAGTTTATTCATCTTTCTTTATTTATTTATTCATATTTAGCTTGTAATGTCTTCTTTTTATGGAATGAGGGCTTTCGCACCATGAAAATGCTTACAACTAAATATCTGTGGCTAGTGAGCATATTATTTCAGTCTTCTATATTTTAGGAAATCAAGTTACGGGTTCTTTCAAGAACTTTGCAGACTTATGAAGACTCGCGCTAGCGAACCTAGAACTTATCTCCCACGTCATTTCTTTTATGTTCTTTATCTCCCATTATCTTTAAATCATTTCGATTTGATCCATCTGTTTGCCATATGGAAGAAAATAAAGAACTAGTGATTTCTTTCCTTATCAAATCTGAAATCCTAGATATATTATCATTTTGTTCATTTCTTTTTTGTGTCTCTTTTGAGACGTAAATCCACATACATAAGGGAGTAATCATGTTGTTTTCGATTAATCCAAGCATAATACAAGTGGGAATGCAAGTGTTTTGATGTGTGGGATGCATATAATGAAGTATTTTGGGTCGAAGTGCTATTAGGTAGGCCAAACAAATTTTCTTTTAGTTTTTGTTAAGCTGGCTCTTAAAATATAGGACTACGAGAGTTGTTGACCAGTAAACTCATGTCTGGTCCTTGATATGACTTTAGTTTATTCATCTTTCTTTATTTATTTATTCATATTTAGCTTCTAGTTTTTTCTTCTTATGTAATAAGGGCTTTCCTACTGTAAAAACCGTATGCAGCCAAATACTTGAGGCTAGTAAGCATATTATTTCATTTTTCTACCTTATGGAAAATCAAGTTATGGATTCTTTCAAGAACTTTGTGGACTTATACTCACACTTGTGAACATAAACTTATTCTTCAAGTCCTTCCTTTCTTTTATGTTCTTTGTCTACCTTTGTGTTTACAAAAATTCTATTTAATCCTTACGCTTAGCCGCATGGAAGAGAAAAAAAACTTGTGATTTCTTTGTTAGAAAAAAAAATGTAGTGGCATGATAGAAGCTCTTAAACATTTCATATTTCATGGAAACTAAGGCTACAAGTTGTAATTGAAGATTGAAGTTGAAAAAAGAAATAACTTTTCTTTTATGAACATGAAGAACACAAAGAAAAAGACTACAACCTTTGAAGAGCAGAATTCACTTCTTGGTTGTTGATGATGTTTATTTTAGAGAATCAAATAGAGATTCACAATTGCAAAGCCTCTACATTATCTTACATAATCAATTTCAAGCAAAGCTATACAATCCTTGAAGATGAAGAATTCCTCCTCTTTCAAGTTTCCTACTATGATAACCTTGTTATAATCATAAGTATGTTGAATTATATCACTACAAATCACAATAGCAGTAAGAAACTCTCTTATATAGTATTAAGAATTCATAATCCTTAACACAGTTATACAAACACATGTCATTATAAAACTCTTTTGTGATGACATGTGTCAAGTAGTATTAACCTTCAGACTTGCCTTGCTTTCCCGGAAATTTAGAGTAGGTGCAAATTCTCCCAATTTATGGCCCACCATGTCATCATAACACTCTTTAGTGATGATACGTGTCAAGCTCTATTAACACATGTCATCATAAAACTCTTTAGTGATGACACATCTACAGCTATATTGACACATGTCATCATAAAACTCTTTTGTGATGACAAGTGTCAAGCTATATTAACACGTCATCATGAAACTCTTTTGTAATGGCACGTGTCAAGTTTTATTGAAAACACTTATTAGGTTGCTTTCTTGAAACATGTCATTATAAAACCCTTTTAGTGATGACATGTGTCCAGTTGCTTTCTCTATACATGCCATTATAAACCCTTTTATGATGACACATGTCAAGGTACTTTCCTAATACGTGTCAGTATAAAACTCTTTTATGATGACACGTGTCAAGCTACTATACAAATACATGTCACTATAAACTCTTTTGTGATGACATGTGTCAAGCTCCTTCAATATAAACACTTATATATTATACCATATTTAGACATTTATGGACTTTAACTTCGGAAGATACTAGTGTTCCTACTTAAGGTACAATTTAAGTCCATCGACGTGCTTGAGTTGATCTTAACGTGTGTGACTTTCTAGGTTCATTATTAATTGTCAATGGGAGTTTAATATTAAACTCTTTAACATTAATTAAAAACTTTAACCAACTAAGAGAATAAATAATCAATTGTCCCTTAATCATTCCCATAAATTATAAGTGACGTCTAGCAACATAAAGGAAGGACGTGAGTGATAAGTCTAGGTTCGCTAGTGCGGGTTTTCATAAGTTCATAAAGTTCTTGAAAGAACTCATAAGTTGATTTTTTGCAAGGTAGAAAACTAAAATAATATACCCACTAGCCTCAAGTATTCAATTGCATGCAGTTTTTATAGTGTAGAAGCCCTCTTTCCATAAGAAGAAGGAACTAGAAGCTTAATATGAATAAATAAATAAATAAAGATGAATAAATTGAAGTCAAATTAAGAACATGAGTGGGGTTGATTAGTCAACCACTCTCATGGTTCCAAATTTTATGAGCCAGCTTAATAAAAATAAGGTGAAATTTGTATGGGCCTACCTAATAATATTTCGACTAAAATTACTTGGGCTTGGAACTTGCTCTCTTTAACCTGGTTGGCTACTTGGCTCCTTGGGCTTTGGGTTTGCATCAGTTCCTCTAGACATGATGACTTCTGATGACATAAGAATCAACATGAAGAATCATGGAAACTCAATTGACAAGCTTGACCGGTGGCATTGAGGCTTAGCTGGATGATGAACCAAGATGAGACATAAATCCACACACATAAGGGAGTTTCTCTTAAAAATTGCCTAAGTAGTATATTACTCATTTTTATAATGTATCCTCAATAAAAAGATAAGAAACAAAGTTGGCATCCTTTGATATAGGAAGGAATGACTAAAACAAGCACTAATACTTCTAAATAACCACGAGGGCTGGCTGCCATTATTTCCTAATTAATTTTGGCTACTTAGGTTGGAACTTGATATTAATGGATCATTTGGGCTTGGAACTTGCTCTCTCTAACCTGGTTGGCTACTTGGCTCCTTGGGCTTTGGGTTTGCATTAGTTCCTCTAGGCGTGATGACTTATGATGACATAAGAATCAACATGAAGAATCATGGAAACTCAATTGACAAGCTTGACCGGTGGCATTGGGGCTTAGCTTGATGATGAACCAAGATGAGACATAAATCCACACACATAAGGGAGAAATCCTGTTGCTTTTTATTAATCTAAGCGTAATACAAGCAGCAATGCGAGCATTTTGATGTGTGGGAGGCATATAATGAAGTAATTTGAGTGGGAGTATTATTAGGTAGGTGCACACGCAAATGACAGATTGCAATGGAGTATAATGAACATCAATAAGGATATGGAAAAGATCCAGTTACATATGGCAGCCAACCAAAGAGCCATATTAGAACAAATCAATGCTAATGCTCGTGCAGGAAATAATAGGCAGAACTTGGTAGGCAATGAGGAAGATCTAGATTTAGTAATTGTTGATGATGATAATGCTACAATTATGGGTGTTGGTCATGGCATGGGTTAAAGAGCTAAAGGAGGCTGAAACAATGCAATGGGTGGAGGGAATAGTAGTGGTGAGTTTGGTGGTTACTATGGGTATAATGATGATGTGGATAAAAATTTGGGTAGCATCAAACTTAGGATTCCTACCTTTTTAGGAAAATCAGGTCTAGAGGCATATTTGGAGTGGGAAAAGCAAGTAGACCTTATCTTTGATTGTCATAATTTTTATGAGAAAAATAAGGTAAAGTTAGTGGTTACTTAATTTTCCGAGTATGCAATAGTATGGTGGGATCAATTGGTGTTGAGTAGGAGAAGAAAAATGGAAGAGCATATTGATACTTGGCATGCTCTCAAAACCATCATGAAAAGACATTTTATACCTAGACATTACCATACGGAATTACATCAAAGACTCCAAGCTTTGAAGAAAGGTACTTGATGTGTATAGTTTTACATATATTTGCTTGCATATTATTGTGTATTTTCTTAGCAATTATTGTACTTTTATTCCAATATCACCCATGTTTTGTGTCCTTTTGCATTTAAGGAGAATTTATAGGTCCATCATCAGTGTTTGAGCAATTCTAGATCGATACGTGTGAATACAGACTAATAATCTATCAAAATTGAGCAAGGGCTAGCATTTCAAGGTTGAGCACTGCCTGGACTCTGGCCGTGTTGAACCATTGACATTTGACCCTCAAAAGTGACCTTTCAGCACAGTTTCTGAGGCCACCACAAGCTCTATCACGGCCTGTGGTGGCTCAGCACCGGCGAGGGCACGGTTAGGGAGAAGAGGCTAATTTTTCGGGACTTGGAGGTCCAACATAGGCTTGAGCACGACCGCATGACCATCATGTGCTTGAACACAACAGGCCGACCATCACAGCGTGAGCATGGCCGTGGCCGACCAAAGACAGTTTCGTGATAGCCATGCTAAAACATTTATATAGGAAAAATTGAGTTCTTTTGAAGAGGGTTCAATTTTCTGACTTGATTTCACATATACATGCATAAGCCATCTTTCCCTAGACTTCAATACTCAACTTTAGGAGACTATTTCATCTATCGAGGGAAGGATTACATTGGTTTTAACATCCAATTGAAAATCAAAAGGAGATTTGGAGACATTCAAGAGGCAATTTAGGGTTCATCAATCAGATATGGGGAGTTTGAGCTGTTCATCCAATTCGAAGGAAAAGGGTGTATCTATTTCATTTTCTTTATTCTTTCATTGTTATTGAATTCCTAATTGTTTTAGATATGAACATATGTGGCTAGATCGATTAAACCTATTGGGATTTTCTTACTATGTTGGCTTAGTACTAAATTGTTGAATTGTTTGAGTTCCTTTTTGTATTCTTCTTGCTTTTAGTATTAGTAAGATATCGCATTATTCATGAGACGTTGTGAATTGTGTTCCTTAGATTGCTTTATGTAATTGAGAAATTCATTAAGTAATTGGAATTTTGAATAGCAATAACTGGTGAATGATCAATTAGAGATAAGGGTAATTGACTAGCCGGATTAAGAATTAACAAAGCTTAATAGAGGCGGATTAAAGCTTAATGCTAACTTAATAATCGATCGTTAGGAAGAGATTCCAACTTTAGGTTCTTAGGTTTAGGAATTCGGTTATCTCAAGAGGGAGACCGAATTCAGTTAAGAATTCATCCACGGGTAGCATAATTGGATTCATCAATCTGTTATCTTTTGTTTGATTGCCAACTAGTTTAGGTTCCCTTTGGGTTTTCATTGCTTGTCTTGATTGTTTCATTCATTTATTCATTCTTGCATCTCATTTAGAACTCAGTTTCTAGTTATTAGGAAATTTAGAATTCATCCATCATATATTTTCGGTTAGATAACAAAGAACGAAGTAGTAACTCTAGGTTTTTACTTTCCCGAGAATATGACCTTGATATTTGCCATTAGTGCTATACTACATCGATAGATTCACTACCTTAGATTGTAGCTATATAAATAGCCTATCAGTACTAAGTAGGTAGAGGATTATTATAAGGAAATGGAGATGCTCATGACAAGGACTGATTTTGATGAAGATAGGGAAGCTACCATGGCATGTTTTATTGGTGGGCCTAATAAGGAGATTGTGGATAGAGTTGAATTGCGACATTATGTAGAACTTGAGAAGTTCGTTCATCTTGCAATTAAGGTTGAAAAGCAATTAAAACCAAGCGGCGCAGCATGGTTGGAACATAAAGGCACTTTAACCAATAGGCCTAATTGGTCTAATCAATGGAAAGGAAACAAAAGAGGAGATGATAAAGTTGTTTTTTATGGGAAAAAGAGTAAGAATGCTTCGAGCAATAAGGTGATATGGAACCTCTATGAATAAGCTTGAGATCTCCTTTTGAATTGCGGACCCCCAACACATTAACATGAAAACTCCAAGAACCAATTCGGTTCAACCCCTACCAAAGGTTAGAAAATAGATTACTTAAAAAGATGATTAAGAATTAGAACCTAAGGAAAACTAAGTCCCTTAAACCCCTATTCCAAGTACACCATAAGCATAGATCAACTCCTTGATAAGTAAGATTTGCAATCAAATAAGAATACAAAGATAAAGCAAACAGCTTTAAGGTTTAAAAACCAATTATCATTCAACTTTAACTTCAACTTAATTTTTTTTGTTACATCAAAATTCATACTAACCTTATAAAGGCCTTAGAAAACCCTAAATCTTAACTTATAAGAATTTACATCTCATATAGGATAAAGATAACCTTCCTAGCTAAAAGAGATAATTTAAACAAAGTCCTAATTAGGTTAAAATACATGTGTGGCTGCCAATAATAAGCCATAAAACCCTAATTTACATAAGTCATGTAGATGGAACTCATAACATAAGCCAAGTTAGGCACAAAGTCTTCATATGCTCCAATTTAGCTTCTCTGGTCTTTTTAAGCGCAATTAGATTCATTCAAGCCTAATAAATTGAATTAGATTAATGAGCCTTGAACTTAGATCCAATTCTTCAAGCCTTGATGTGCCCTTAGCCCAAAAGTATTGGAGAAGCTCATTGACTTATAATTTGAAATGAACTAGGACTCCTAGTTGAATTAGGATTCCTTTTGTTGCTTGAACTCCTAATATCATCAGGACTCCTTGCAGGATTAGGATTCCTAGTGGAGTCAGGAGTCCTTATTGGATTAGGATTTCTTGAGCTAATAGGATTTACATCATCAAGACTCCGTGTTGGAGTGGGATTTGTTACGCTAGTTTGGTTCGTATCATAAGGAGACCAACCTAATCGAAGCTAACAAAATGGAGGTGACTCGCTAGCCTTTGGTTGGGGCTTAGTTACTTAGTTAAGACTTCTTCCTTCACTTCGAGAAGATTGGTGCCTAGACCAGTGCTTTACTCTATTTGCTGACTAGAGGTGATCTTTTGGTTGCTAGATACACAGCTAATGAACAAATGAAGGAGGAAGATAATATGGAGTAGCAAAGGGACAACATATTCCACACTAGATTCCATGTGCAAGGTAAGACATGTAATGTCATTATTGATAGTGATTGTTGTACAACCATTGCTAGCACTTTGATGGTCGAGAAATTGGGATTGAATCTCATTCCACATCCAAAACCTTATAAATTCTTATGGCTAAACAATTATGGTGAGATAAGAGTGAATAAGCAGGTTCTCGTGACTTTCACTATTGGGAGGTATTCAGATGAAGTGCTATGTGATGTAGTACCAATGCATGCTGGCCATATCTTGCTTGGTAGGCCATGGCAATTTCATGGAAGGGTTGTCCATGATGGGTTCCTTAATAGATAATCTTTCATAAGAAATGAGAGAAAAGTCACAGTTATACCTCTTTTCTAAAAGAACTGCATGATGACCAATGTAAATTAGAGAGGGAAAGGAGCAAGGCTGAAAGTAGCAAAATTGAGGGAGAAAAATTAAGAAGTGTTAAAAATACAAAAGAGAATGAGGTTCGGCCTAGAGAGAAAATAAGAAAAAGGGGAGCTGTTTAGCTAGGGAAAGTGAAGTAGGACATGCATTTCACTCAAGTAAATTGTCGTTTATAGTTACTTATAATGATGTTTACTTGGATACTACTATACTTGGTCTTTCCTTGCCAAGTGCATTTGCGGACCTTTTACAGGAATTTGTTGATGTCTTGCCCGAGGAGATGCCAAGTGGTTTACCGCCTCAAAGAGGGATTGAGCATAAAAAAGACATCACTCCAACGGCTGCCATACCAAATAGAATAGCCTATAGAAGTAATCCAGAGGAGACAAAGAGCTTTAAAGGCAAGTGGATAAATTGATGTCTAAAGGGTATGTGCGAGGGAGCTTAAGTCCTTGTGCTGTTCTGGTCATTTTAGTTCCAAAAAGGGATGGCACTTGGAGAATGTGTGTGGAATATTGTGCAATTAATAAAATAACAGTAAAGTATCGTCATCCTATCCTTAGGTTAGATGATATGCTTGATGAGTTGCATGGTGCATGTTACTTTACTAAGATTGATTTATTAAATTCACATAAAAGCTGGGGATGAGTGGAAAACATCATTAGCATGTTTCCTAAAAAACAAAACAAGAAAAAAAGTTGGCAACTTTTGAGATAGGAAGGAATGACCAAAACAAGCACTAATACTTCTAAATAACCACGAGGGGCGGCTGCCATTATTTCCTAATTAATTTTGGCTACTTAGCTTGGAACTTGATATTAATGGATCATTTGGGCTTGGAACTTGATCTCTTTAACTTGGTCGGTTACTTGGCTCCTTGGGCTTTGGGTTTGCATCAGTTCCTCTAGGCGTGAGGACTTCTAATGACATCAGAATTAACCTAAGGAAACATGGAAACTCAATTGACAAGCTTGACCAGTGGCATTGGGGCTTAGCTTGATGATGAAGCAAGACGAGACGTAAATCCACACACATAAAGGAGAAAACTTGTTGCTTTTTATTAATCCAAGCATAATACAAGCAGCAATGTGAGGATTTTGATGTTTGGGAGGCATGTAATGAAGTAATGTGAGTAGGAGTATTATTAGGTGGGCCCACGAGAAAATGAAAGATTGCAATGGAGTATAATGAACATCAAGGAGGATATGGAAAAGATCCAGTTATATATGGTAGCTAACCAAAGAGCCATATTAAAAGAAATCAATGCTAATGCTCGTGCAGGAAACAATAGGCAGAACTTGGTAGGCAATGAGGAAGATTTAGATTTAGTAATTGTTGATGATAATAATGCCACAATTATGGGTGTTGGTCATGGCATGGGTTAAGGAACTAAAGGAGGCTGAAACAATATAATGGGTAGAGGGAATAATGGAGGCGAGTTTGGTGGTTACTATGGGTATAATGATGATGTGGATAAAAATTTGGGTAGCATCAAACTTAGGATTCCTACCTTTTTAGGAAAATCATATCTAGAGGCATATTTGGAGTGGGAAAAGCAAGTAGACCTTATCTTTGATTGTCATAATTTTTATGAGAAAAATAAGGTAAAGTTAGTGATTTGATTCATTTATATCGACGCATGAACAAGTCAAAATAGGCCCAAAATAAACAAGTCAAGCTAATTGGAGTCCAATACTAAGAATTGGCCGCTTATACATGTTACTTAAGCCCAAATGTTATGTTTATTATATGGGCTAGGGTTCGACGAATTTTAGGAGTATCTGTTCATTCAAAGAAGTCTTTTAATAGTTAGGAGTCTTGTTTGAAGTTATCCTTTTAGTTTAGGAGTTATGTTCCTAGTTTTATGGTTATTTGCTTCCTTATCATTATAGAATTAGGTTTTTCTAAGGCCTATATAAGCTAGTACAAATTTCTATGTAAAGTTAGGTTGAATATTGTTTATTTTGGAGTTAATTATCTTCTTTTGTTCTTTATGAACTTGGTGAATTTATCAAGTGAAGGCTTGATATTTTACAAACTTAGTTTAATCTAAACTTTTATTTATATTAAACAGCCTTTAATTCTTTATAATTAAGGTTCTTAAGAACAAGTTATTTAAGGGTCTTGTTAAGAGTTAGAGTTTTTTTGCTTGATTAGGTGAATGATCCTTGGTAAAGACATCAATATTGAATACGATTTAGGCATAAGTTAGCCACGTTCATATCAGTTATATTCTTCTTAGGACTTTGGATATGTCTTTAAAACATATCAAATTCATATGCCATTTTCCAAACTATGATTAATCAATATATTACTTTCTTTCAAGCCAGAATTGCTTGTATCTTCTGTTCTTGTTTGAATGCAAAACTTATCAATGAGGTGATCTATCCTTGTGGCATACTTAGAATTGGGGTTTAAGGAACTTAGTTTTCCTTAGGTTCTAAGTTTTGATCATCTTACACTCTGATTAGACAATCCTAGGGTTTGATTTCAAGTTGCTCTTTGGATTTTCAAGTTAGTGACTTACGAATTCATAAAGATTTTACTGTTTTAATATCCTATAAACATTTCCCATCTAGTTAAATACCAATTTAACTCAAATTAACATCAATAAATTGCATAAAACTAATCTCCAACATTTCTGTTTTCTAGACAGAATTTAGTACCAAGGTATATTTATTGCTGGGCAAAATTGGCTTAATACAAAAATCTCCAACATTTCTGTTTTCTAGACAGAATTTAGTACCAAGGTATATTTATTGCTGGGAAAAATTGGCTT
The DNA here is from genome assembly GCF_019578655.1 of Ricinus communis. Classification (NCBI taxonomy): domain Eukaryota; kingdom Viridiplantae; phylum Streptophyta; class Magnoliopsida; order Malpighiales; family Euphorbiaceae; genus Ricinus; species Ricinus communis. Next base: position 26,216,004 of record NC_063257.1, on the reverse strand, counting down.
AATACAAAAATCTCATATTAAATAGAAATATCCATTTATGCGTCTAGTTTCATCTCCAAGAAGAATTACTCAATTCCGACTTCTATAGATTTAATTATTTTCAAGTTACTGAGCAAGGGTCATACAGCTAGTTGTACCCGAGCAGCAATCTGTTTGCTCAATTTAAGCAACCAAAACGGCAAAAATAGCAAAATCACAAAACTACAAAGTTATAGAGGACTCTTTAAAATTTCCATAGACGCCAATTACGCTTAATTTGGACTTATATAACCCATGTTATGCCTAAAATACAGAACATCAAGGTTGCTGGAATTTTGACAGTTTTCTATCTTAACATACTTAAACTTAAATCAAGCTTAATCTTTATGCAATCATTCAATACTCTACTAATTCATGATAATCAGACCTTTAATTAATCAATGAGAGCATCAAATGAAGTTTTTCCAATTTGTAATCAAGAACCCTAATGACAAATTAATAACACTCAAGAAACAACTTACCAATTTCAGCTTTTGGGTTGCTAATATGCTTAAATCCTTTAGCTTTAGCTTAGCTCCTTCAATAGTTGGCAAAATCCTATCTTAATCTTAAGTTTTTCTAGGTATTCCACTCCTCTCTCTTATTCCAAATTTTATGTTTTTGGCCATGTACGAATTTTAGAGGAATGAAGAGGTAAAATGAGCTTACTCATGGTTCCAATTTCCAATATTCCTCTCTTAATGCCACCACCTACTAAACTATTTTTATCACCCTAAATTAATTCTTACTAACCATATATAGGTACTAACTTTTAATTGTATCTTTTAAGTCCAATCTATTTACCCAACCTTCAACTATTGGTTCAATTAAGTCTTAAGGCTTAATACACATAACCCAAGTACTTAATCAACTTATCTAAATTAATAATCTAATATCATGCTTCTTATTCTGTACTTATAATTAATATATATATGTTCTCATAAAATAAAAATATCATTGATATACCATCATATGCCCAATGATTAAATGTAAATGCACATAACATGGATGATGAGAAAATGCAAAGTATAACTCTCCCTTCCTTAAGAAATTTCGTCCCCGAAATTTTAACAACTCACCAACATTACAATGGAATAGATGCGGATACTTCTGTCTCATATGCTCTTCTACTTCCCAAGTTGCTTCTCTTGGTGAATGATGGCTCCACTTAATTTTGACCATAGGAATGTCTTTCTTTCTCAATTTCTTAACCCTTCGATCAAGAATTTCTATCGGCTCTTCCACATATGTCAACTTTTCTGTGATTTCTATCTCTGGCTCTGGAATGATATGACTAGGATCTGATCTATATCGCCTTAACATAGAAACGTGAAAAACATCATATGAATAGAAGACAACTCTGTAGGTAATGCTAACCTATAAGCCAATGGTCCAACTCTTTCAATAATTTCATAAGGTCCTACATACCTTAATATTCCTTTCGATGGTGATACTCGCAAGAAAACTTTATCACCCACAATATATTCCATTTCCCTTCGATGCAAATCAGCATAACTCTTTTGTCTGTCCTGTGCTACTTTCAAATTCTTTTTAACTATCTCTATTTTATCCACTGTTTCTTGTTTACCAAACCTTAATATTCCTTTCGATGGTGATACTCGCAAGAAAACTTTATCACCCACAATATATTCCATTTCCCTTCGATGCAAATCAGCATAACTCTTTTGTCTGTCCTGTGCTACTTTCAAATTCTTTTTAACTATCTCTATTTTATCCACTGTTTCTTGTACCAATTCTGGACCTTCAAGCTGTCTTAAACCTTCAACATCCCAGCATACTGGACTTCTACATTTCCTCCCATACAAAGCTTCATAAGGAGCCATACCGATACTAGAATGAAAACTGTTGTTATACGCAAATTCCATCTGTGGTATGTAATCATCCCAGTTACCCTTGAACTCAAGTGTGCAAGCCCTCATCATATCTTTTAATGTCTGAATAGTTCTTTCTGATTGCCCATCTGTTTGAGGATGAAAAGTCGCATCTTGAAATGAAGCTTAGTACCATATGCTTTCTGCAAACTCTCCCAGAAACGAGAAGTAAATCTGGGATCCCTATCTGATACAATAGATATAGGCACACCATGCAATCTAACAATCTCAGAAATATACAATTCAGCAAGTTTATCAAGTGAATCTGTTTGCTTCACAGGTAAGAAATGAGCACATTTAGTAAGTCGATCAACAATTACCCAAATAGCATCATGCTTGTTAAATGTACGCGGCAATCCCATAACAAAAATATACCACTTTATTGTGGTAGTTTTCTCATGTTGACAGATATATCCCTCTTACGGTGTTGTTTTCTAAAATTGACAAATATATCCCTCTTACGGGGTTGTTTTCTCATATTGACAAGTATACCGCTTCTTTGGGGTTGTTTTCTCATGTTAAAAGAAATACCCCTCATACGGGGTTGTTTTCTAATATTGACAAATGTACCCCTCATACGGGGTTATTTTCTAATATTGGCAAATATACCCTTCTTACGGGGATGTTTTCTAATATTGCCAAATGTACCTCTCTTATGGGGTGGTTTTCTCGTATTAAGAAATATACCACTTTTTTGGGGTTGTTTTCTCATGTTGAAAGATATACCCCTCTTATGGGGTTATTTTCTAATATTGACAAATATATTCCTCTTACGGGATGGTTTTCTCGTATTAAAATATATAACACTTTTTGTGGTAGTTTTCTCATGTTGAAAGATATACCCCTCTTTCAGTGTTGTTCTCTAAAATTGACAAATATATCCCTTTTTCGGGGTTGTTTTCTCATATTGACAAATATACCACTTTTTTAGGGTTGTTCTCTCATGTTGAAAGATATACCCTCCATACAGTATTGTTTTCTAATATTGGTAAATATAACCCTCTTACGGGGTTGTTTTCTCATATTGACAAATATACCGCTGTTTTGGTGTTCTTTTCCAAGTTGAAAGATATACCCCTCATGCGGGGTTGTTTTCTAATATTGGCAAATGTACCCTTCTTACGGGATTATTTTCTAATATTGCCAAATATACCCCTCTTACGGGATTGTTTTCTCGTATTAGAATATATGCCACTTTTTTGGGGTTGTTTTCTCATGTTGAAAGATATACCCCCTCTTACGGGGTTGTTTTCTCATATTGACAATTTTTTTGGGGTTGTTTTCTCATGTTGAAAGATATACCCGTCTTACGGGGTTGATTTTTAATATTGACAAATATATCACTCTTACGGGGTTGTTTTCTAATATTGGCAAATATACCACTTTTTTGGGGTTGTTTTCTCATGTTGTAAGATATACCCCTTTACGGGGTCGTCTTCTAATATTGACAAATACCCCTCTTACAGGGTTGTTTTCTCATATTGTTTTCTAATGTTGATAAATATACCCCTCTTACGGGGTTGTTTTCTCGTATTAGAAAATATACCACTTTTTTAGGGTTGTTCTCTCATGTCGAAAGATATACCCTCCATACAGTATTGTTTTCTAATATTGGTAAATATAACCCTCTTACGGGGTTGTTTTCTCATATTGACAAATATACCGCTGTTTTGGTGTTCTTTTCCAAGTTGAAAGATATACCCCTCATGCGGGGTTGTTTTCTAATATTGGCAAATGTACCCTTCTTACGGGATTATTTTCTAATATTTCCAAATATACCCCTCTTACGGGATTGTTTTCTCGTATTAGAATATATGCCACTTTTTTGGGGTTGTTTTCTCATGTTGAAAGATATACCCCTCTTACGGGGTTGTTTTCTCATGTTGAAAGATATACCCCTTTACGGGGTCGTCTTCTAATATTGACAAATACCCCTCTTACAGGGTTGTTTTCTTATATTGTTTTCTAATGTTGATAAATATACCCCTCTTACGGGGTTGTTTTCTCGTATTAGAAAATATACTACTTTTTTGGGGTTGTTTTCTCATGTTGAAAGATATACCCCTCTTACGGAGTTGTTTTCTAATATTGACAAATATATCCCTCTTACGGGGTTGTTTTCTCATATTGACAAATATACCGCTTTTTGGGGTTGTTTTCTCATGTTGAAAGATATACCCCTCATACGGGGTTGTTTTCTAACATTGCCAAATATACCCCTCTCACGGGGTGGTTTTCTCGTATTAAGAAATATACCACTTTTTTGTGGTAGTCTTCTCATGTTGAAAGATATACCCCTCTTACGGTGTTATTTTCTAATATTGACAAATATATCCCTCTTACGGGGTTGTTTTCTTAAATTGATAAATATACCGGTTTTTTGGGGTTGTTTTCTCATGTTAAAAGATATACCCCTCATATGGAGTTGTTCTCTAATATTGACAAATGTACCCCTCTTACGGGGTGGTTTTCTCGTATTAAAAAATATACCACTTTTTGTGGTAGTTTTCTCATGTTGAAAGATATACCCCTCTTTCGGTGTTGTTTTCTAAAATTGACAAATATATCCCTCTGACGGGGTTGTTTTCTCAAATTGACAAATATACCGCTTTTTTGGGGTTGTTTTCTCATGTTAAAAGATATACCCCTCATACGGAGTTGTTTTCTAATATTGGCAAATATACCCCTCTTACGGGGTTGTTTTCTAATATTGTCAAATATACCCCTCTTACGAAGTGGTTTTCTTGTATTATAAAATATACCACTTTTATGGAGTTGTTTTCTTATGTCGAAAGATATGCCCCTCTTACGGGGTTGTTTTCTAATATTCACAAATATATCCCTCTTACGGGGTTGTTTTCTCATATTTACAAATACACCACTTTTTTGTGGTTATTTTCTCATGTTGAAAGATATAACCATCTTACGGGGTTGTTTTCTAATATTGATAAATATACCCCTCTTACGGGGTTGTTTTCTCGTATTAGAAAATATACCACTTTTTTGGGGTTGTTTTCTCATGTTGAAAGATATACTCTTTTACGGGGTTGTCTTCTAATACTGATAAATATACCCCTCTTACGGGGTTGTTCTCTCATATTGAAAAATATACTACTTTTTTTGGGTTGTTTTCTCATGTTGAAAGATATAGCCCTTTTAGGGAGTTGTTTTCTAATATTGACAAATATATCCCTCTTACGGGGTTGTTTTCTCATACTGACAAATATACCGCTTTTTTGGGGTTGTTTTCTCATGTTGAAAAATATACCCCTCTTACGGGGTTGTTTTCTAATATTGACAATTATACCCCTGTTACGGGGTTGTTTTCTCATTTTCATAAATATATCACATTTTTGGGGTTGTTTTCTGATGTTGAAAGAAATAACCCTCTTACGGGGTTGTTTTCTAATATTGACAAACATACCCCTCTTACGTTATTATTTTCTCATATTAAAAAGTATATCACTTTTTTGGGGTTGTTTTCTCATGTCGAACGATATACCCCTCCTACGGGGTGGTTTTCTAATATTGATAAATATATCCCTGTTACGGGGTTGTTTTCTCGTATTAGAAAATATACCACATTTTTTAGGTTGTTTTCTCATGTTGAAAGATATACCCCCCTTACGGGGTTGGTTTATAATATTGATAAATATACCCCTCTTACGGGGTTGTTTTCTCATATTGAGAGATATACCAATTTTTTAGGGTTGTCTTCTCACGATGAAAGATATAACCCTCTTACGGGGTTGTTTTCTAATATTGATAAATATACCCATCTTACGGGGTTGTTTTCTCTTATTGAAATATACCAATTTTTTGGTGTTGTTTTATCATGTTGAAAGATATACCCCTCTTACAGGGTGGTTTTCTTGTATTAAAAAATATACCACTTTTTCTGAGGTTGTTTTCTCATGTTGAAAGATATACACCTCTTACGGGGTTGATTTTTAATATTGGCAAATATAACCCTCTTACGGGGTTGTTTTCTAATATTGACAAATATACCCCTCCTACGGGGTTGTTTTCTCGTATTAGAAAATATATCACTTTTTTGGGGTTGTTTTCTAATGTTGAAAGATAGACCCCTTTACGGGGTTGTCTTCTAATATTGACAAGTATACTCCTATTACGGGGTTGTTTTCTCATATTGATAAATATACCACTTTTTTGGGGTTGTTTTCTAATATTGACTAATATACCCATCTTACGGGGTTGTTTTCTCATATTGACAAATATACCAATTTTTTGGGGTTGTTTTCTCATGTTGAAAGACCCTCTTACAGGGTGATTTTCTCGTATTGAAAAATATACCACTTTTTTGAGGTTATTTTCTCAAGTTGAAAGATATACACCTCTTACGGGGTTTATTTCTAATATTGGCAAATATGACCCTCTTATGGGGTTGTTTTCTAATATTGACAAATATACCCCTCTTACGGGGTTGTTTTCTCGTATTAGAAAATATATCACTTTTTTGGGGTTGTTTTCCAATGTTGAAAGATATACCCCTTTATGGGTTTGTCTTCTAATATTGACAAATATACCTCTATTACGGGGTTGTTTTCTCATATTGACAAATATACTACTTTTTGGGGTTACTTTCTAATATTGACTAATATACCCCTCTTACTGACAAATATGCCACTTTTTTGTGGTTGTTTTCTCATGTTGAAAGATATAACCCTCTTACGGGGTTGTTTTCTAATATTGATAAATATACCCCTCTTACGGGGTTGTTTTCTCATATTGACAAATTTATCGCTTTTTTGGGGTTGATTTTTCATGTTGAAAGAGATAACCCGCTTATGGCGTTGTTTTCTAATATTGATAAATATACCCCTCTTAAAGGGTTGTTTTTTTTATATTGACAAATATACCGTTTTTCTAGGGTTGTTTTCTCATGTTGTAAGATATACCACCCATACGGGGTTGTTCTCTAATATTGACAAATATACCCCTCTTACGAGGTTGTTTTCTCGTATTAGAAAATATACCACTTTTTTGGGGTTGTTTTCTCATGTTGAAAGATATACCCCTCTTACGAGGTTGTTTTCTAATATTGGCAAATATACCCCTCTTACAAGATTGTTTTCTAATACTACCAAATATAGCCCTCTTACGGGGTAGTTTTCTCGTATTAAAAAATATACCACATTTAGGTTGTTTTGTCATGTTGAAAGATACACCCCCCTTATGAGGTTGTTTTATAATATTGACAAATATACCCCTCTTACGGGGTTGTTTTCTAATATTCACAGATATACCACTTTTTTAGGGTTGTCTTCTCATGATGAAAGATATAACCCTCTTACGGGGTTGTCTTCTCATATTGACAAATATACCCTTATTACGGGGTTGTTTTCTCATATTGACAAATATGCCACTTTTTTGGGGTTGTTTTCTAATATTGACTAATATACCCCTCTTACGGGGTTGTTTTCTCATATTGACAAATATGCCACTTTTTTGTGGTTGTTTTCTAATGTTGAAAGATATAACCCTCTTACAGGGTTGTTTTGTAATATTGATACATATACCCCTCTTACGGGGTTGTTTTCTCATGTTGACAAATATACCAATTTATTGGTCTTATTTTCTCATGTTGAAAGATTTACCCCTCTTACGGGGTTGTTTTCTAATATTGGCAAATATACCCCTCTTACGGTGTTGTTTTCGAATATTGGCAAATACTCTTACGGGGTAATTTTCTAATATTGCAAAATATACCTCTCTTACGGGGTTGTTTTCCCGTATTAAAAAGTATACCACTTTTTTAGGGTTGTTTTCTAATATTGATAAATGTACCCCTCTTACGGGGATGCTTTCACATATTGACAAATGTATCGCTTTTTTGGGGTTGATTTCTCACGTTGAAAGACATAACCCGCTTAAGGCGTTATTTTCTAATATTGATAAATATACCCCTCTTAAATGGTTGGTTTTTTTATATTGACAAATATACCGCTTTTCTGGGGTTGTTTTCTCATGTTGTAACATATACCACCCATACGGGGTTGTTCTCTAATATTGACAAATATACCCCTCTTACGAGGTTGTTTTCTCGTATTAGAAAATATACCACTTTTTTGGGGTTGTTTTCTCATGTTGAAAGATATACCCCTCTGACAAGGTTGTGTTCTAATATTGGCAAATATACCCCTCTTACGAGGTTGTTTTCTAATATTACCAAATATACCCCTCTTACGGGGTAGTTTTCTCGTATTAAAAAATATACCACATTTTTAGGGTTGTTTTCTCATGTTGAACGATATACCCCTTGTACGGTGTGGTTTTCTAATATTGACAATTATATCCCTCTTACGGGGTTGTTTTCTCGTATTAGAAAATATACCACTTTTTTTAGGTTGTTTTCTCATGTTAGAAGATATACCCCCCTTACGGCGTTGTTATATAATATTGACAAATATACCCCTCTTACGGGGTTATTTTCTCATATTGACAGATATACCACTTTTTTAGGGTTGTCTTCTCATGATGAAAGATATAACCCTCTTACGGGGTTGTTTTCTAATATTGATAAATATACCCATCTTACGGGGTTGTTCTCTCGTATTGACAAATATACCAATTTTATGGGGTTATTTTTTCATGTTGAAAGATATACCCCTCTTACAGGGTGGTTTTCTCGTATTGAAAAATATACCACTTTTTTGAGGTTATTTTCTCAAGTTGAAAGATATACACCTCTTATGGGGTTGATTTCTAATATTGGCAAATATAACCCTCTTATGAGGTTGTTTTCTAATATTGACAAATATACCCCTCTTATGGGGTTGTTTTCTCGTATTAGAAAATATATCACTTTTTTAGGGTTGTTTTCTAATATTGAAAGATATATCCCTTTATGGGTTTGTCTTCTAATATTGACAAATATACCTCTATTACGGGGTTGTTTTCTCATATTGACAAATATACTACTTTTTTGGGGTTGTTTTCTAATATTGACTAATATACCCCTTTTACGGGGTTGTTTTCTCATATTGACAAATATGCCACTTTTTGTGGTTGTTTTCTCATGTTGAAAGATATAACCCTCTTACGGGGTTGTTTTCTAATATTGATAAATATACCCCTCTTACGGGGTTGTTTTCTCATATTGACAAATATACCAATTTTTTGGTGACATTTTCTCATGTTGAAAGATTTACCCCTCTTATGGGGTTGTTTTGTAATATTGGCAAATATACCCCTCTTACGGCGTTGTTTGCTAATACTGGCAAATACTTTTACGGGGTAATTTTCTAATATTGCAAAATATACCACTCTTACGGGTTTGTTTTTCCATATTAAAAAATATGCCACTTTTTTGGGGTTGCTTTCTCATGTTGAAAGATATATCCCTATTACAGGGTTGTTTTCTATTATTGACATATATACCCTTCTTAACGGGTTGTTTTCTCATATTGACAAATATTGCACTCTTCTGGGGTTGTTTTCTCATGTTGAAAAATACAACAATCTTACGGGGTTGTTTTCACATATTGAGAACTATACCGCTTTTTTTGGGGTTGTTTTCTCAATTCGATAAATATACTCCTCTTGGAGGGTTTTTTTTTATATTGACAAATATATCGCTTTTCTGGGGTTGTTTTCTCATGTTGAAAAATGTACCACCCTTACGGGGTTGTTCTCTAATGTTGAAAAATATACCCCTCTTACGAGGTTGTTTTCTCGTATTAGAAAATATACCACTTTTTGGGGTTGTTTTCTCATGTTGAAAAATATACCCCTCTTACGGGGTTGTTTTATAATATTGACAATTATACCCCTATTACGGGGTTGTTTTCTCATTTTGACAAATATACCACATTTTTGGGGTTGTTTTCTGATGTTGAAAGAAATAACCCTCTCACGGGGTTGTTTTCTAATATTGACAAACATACCCCTCTTACAATATTGTTTTCTCATATTAGAAAATATATCACTTTTTTGGGGTTGCTCTCTCATGTTGAAAGATATACCCCTTTACGAGGTCGTGTTCTAATATCGACAAATACCCCTCTTACAGTGTTGTTTTCTCATATTGACCAATATACCACTTTTTTGGGGTTGTTTTCTCATGTTGAAAGATATAACCCTCTTACGGGGTTGTTTTCTAATATTGATAAATATACTCCTCTTACAGGGCTGTTTTCTAATATTGCCAAATATACCCCTCTCGGTTTTCTCGTATTAAAGAATATACCACATTTTTGGGGTTGTTTTCTCACGTTGAAAGATATACCCCTCTTACGGAGTTGCTTTCTAATATTGACAAATATATCCCTCCTACGGGGTTGTTTTCTCCTATTGACAAATATACCGCTTTTTTAGGGTTGTTTTCTCATGTTGAAAGATATAGACCTCATACGGGGTTGTTTTCTAATATTGGTAAATATACCCCTCTTACGGGGTTGTTTTCTCATATTGACATATATACCGCTGTTCTGGTGTTCTTTCCCAAGTTGAAATATATACCCCTCATACGGGGTTGTGTTCTAATATTGGCAAATATATCCTTCTTACAAGGTTGTTTTCTAATATTGCCAAATATACCCCTCTTACGGGTTGGTTTTCTCGTATTAAGAAATATACCACTTTTTTGTGGTAGTTTTTTCATGTTGAAAGATATACCCCTCTTACGGTGTTGTTTTCTAATTTTGACAAATATATCCCTCTTACGGGGTAGTTTTCTCGTATTAAAAAATATACCACTTTTTTGGGGTTATTTTCTCATGTTGAACGATATACCCCTCTTACAGGATTGTTTTCTAATATTGACAAATATATCCCTCTTACGGGGTTGTTTTCTAATATTGACAAATATACCCCTCTTACGGGATTGTTTTCTAATATTGACAAATATATCCCTCTTACGGGGTTGTTTTCTCGTATTAGAAAATATACCACTTCTTTGAGGTTGTTTTCTCATGTTGAAAGATATACCCTGTTACGGGGTTGTTTTCTAATATTGACAATTATACCCCTGTTACGGGATTGTTTTCTCATTTTGACAAATATACCACATTTTTGGGGTTGTTTTCTGATGTTGAAAGAAATAACCCTCTTACGAGGTTGTTTTCTAATATTGACAAACATACCCCTCTTACGTTACTGTTTTCTCATATTATAAAATATATCACTTTTTTGGGGTTGTTCTCTCATGTTGAAAGATATACCCCTTTACGGGGTCGTGTTCTAATATCGACAAATACCCCTCTTACAGTGTTGTTTTCTCATATTGACCAATATACCACTTTTTTAGGGTTGTTTTCTCATATTGAAAGATATAACCCTCTTACGGGGTTGTTTTCTAATATTGATAAATATACCCCTCTTACAGGGTTGTTATCTAATATTGGAAAATATACCCCTCTTACAGGGTTGTTTTCTAATATTGCCAAATATACCCCTCTTGGTTTTCTCGTATTAAAGAAAATACCATCTTTTTGGGGTTGTTTTCTCATGTTGAAAGATATACCCCTCTTACGGTGTTGCTTTCTAATATTGACAAATATATCCCTCCCATGGGGTTATTTTCTCATATTGACAAATATACCGCTTTTTTAGGGTTGTTTTCTCATGTTGAAAGATATAGACCTCATACGGGGTTGTTTTCTAATATTGACAAATATACCCCTCTTACGGGGTTGTTTTCTCATATTGACATATATACCGCTGTTCTGGTGTTCTTTCCCAAGTTGAAATATATACCCCTCATACGGGGTTGTGTTATAATATTAGCAAATATATCCTTATTACAGGGTTGTTTTCTAATATTGCCAAATATACCCCTCTTACGGGGTGGTTTTCTCGTATTAAGAGATATACCACTTTTTTGTGGTAGTTTTTTCATGTTGAAAGATATACCCCTCTTACGGTGTTGTTTTCTAATTTTGACAAATATATCCCTCTTACGTGGTAGTTTTCTCGTATTAAAAAATATACCACTTTTTTGGGGTTATTTTCTCATATTAAACGATATACCCCTCTTACGGGATTGTTTTCTAATATTGACAAATATATCCCTCTTACGGGGTTGTTTTCTCGTATTAGAAAATATACCACTTCTTTGAGGTTGTTTTCTCATGTTGAAAGATATACCCTGTTACGGGGTTGTTTTCTAATATTGACAATTATACCCCTGTTACGGGGTTGTTTTCTCATTTTGACAAATATACCACATTTTTGGGGTTATTTTCTAATGTTGAAAGAAATAACCCTCTTACGAGGTTATTTTCTAATATTGACAAACATACCCCTCTTACGTTACTGTTTTCTCATATTATAAAATATATTACTTTTTTGGAGTTGTTCTCTCATGTTGAAAGATATACCCCTTTACGGGGTCGTGTTCTAATATCGACAAATACCCCTCTTACAGTGTTGTTTTCTCATATTGACCAATATACCACTTATTTGGGGTTGTTTTCTCATGTTGAAAGATATAACCCTCTTACGGGGTTGTTTTCTAATATTGATAAATATACCCCTCTTACAGGGTTATTATCTAATATTGGAAAATATACCCCTCTTACAGGGTTGTTTTCTAATATTGCCAAATATACCCCTCTTGGTTTTCTCGTATTAAAGAATATACCACCTTTTTGGGGTTGTTTTCTCATGTTGAAAGATATACCCCTCTTACGGTGTTGCTTTCTAATATTGACAGATATATCCCTCCCATGGGGTTGTTTTCTCATATTGACAAATATACCGCTTTTTTAGGGTTGTTTTCTCATGTTGAAAGATATAGACCTCATACGGGGTTGTTTTCTAATATTGGCAAATATACCCCTCTTACGGGGTTGTTTTCTCATATTGACATATATACCGCTGTTCTGGTGTTCTTTCCCAAGTTGAAATATATACCCCTCATACGGGGTTGTGTTATAATATTGGAAAATATATCCTTATTACAGGGTTGTTTTCTAATATTGCCAAATATACCCCTCTTACGGGGTGGTTTTCTCGTATTAAGAAATATACCACTTTTTTGTGGTAGTTTTTTCATGTTGAAAGATATACCCCTCTTACGGTGTTGTTTTCTAATTTTGACGAATATATCCCTCTTACGGGGTAGTTTTCTCGTATTAAAAAATATACCACTTTTTTGGGGTTATTTTCTCATATTAAACGATATACCCCTCTTACGGGATTGTTTTCTAATATTGACAAATATATCCCTCTTACGGGGTTGTTTTCTAATATTGACAAATATACCATTCTTACGGGATTGTTTTCTAATATTGACAAATATATCCCTCTTACGGGGTTGTTTTCTCGTATTAGAAAATATACCACTTCTTTGAGGATGTTTTCTCATGTTGAAAGATATACCCTGTTACGGGGTTGTTTTATAATATTGACAAATATACCCCTCTTTCGGGGTTGTTTGCTCATATTGACAGATATACCACTTTTTTAGGGTTGTCTTCGAGGTTGTTTTCTAATATTGATAAATATACCCATCTTACGGGGTTGTTTTCTCATATTGACAAATATACCAATTTTTTGGAGTTGTTTTCTCATGTTGAAAGATATATCCCACTTACAGAGTGGTTTTTCTCGTATTAAAAAATATACCACTTTTTTGAGGTTGTTTTCTCATGTTGAAAGATATACACCTCTTACGGGGTTGTTTTCTAATATTGGCAAATAAACCCCTCTTACGGGGTTGTTTTCTAATATTGACAAATATACCCCTCTTACGGGGTTGTTTTCTCGTATTAGAAAATATATCACTTTTTTAGGGTTGTTTTCTAATGTTGAAAGATATACTCCTTTATGGGGTTATCTTTTAATATTGACAAATATACCCCTATTACGGGGTTGTTTTCTCATATTGACAAATATACCAGTTTTTTGGGGTTGTTTTCTAATATTGACAAATATACCAGATTTTTGCCGGTTGTTTTCTAATATTGACTAATATACCACTTTTACGGGGTTGTTTTCTCATATTGACAAATATGCCACTTTTTTGTGCTTATTTTCTCATGTTGAAAGATATAACCCTCTTACGGGGTTATTTTCTGATATTGATAAATATACCCCTCTTACGGGGTGGTTTTCTAATATTGATAAATATACCAATTTTTTGGTGTTATTTTCTCATGTTCAAAGATTTATCCCTCTTACGGGGTGGTTTTCTAATATTGGCAAATAAACTACTCTTACGGGATAATTTTCTAATATTGCAAAATATACCCCTCTTACAGAGTTGTTTTTCCATATTAAAATATACCACTTTTTTGGGCTTGCTTTCTCATGTTGAAAGATATATCCGTATTACGGGGTTGTTTTCTATTATTGACAAATATACCTTTCTTACCGGGTTGTTTTCTCATATTGACAAATATACCACTCTTTTGGGGTTGTTTTCTCATGTTGAAGGATACAACCCTCTTACGTGGTTGCTTTCTAATATTGATAAATATATCCCTCTTACGAGGTTGTTTTCTCATATTGACAAATATACCGCTTTTTTGCGGTTGTTTTCTCATGTTGAAAGACATAACCCGCTTGCGGCGTTGTTTTCTAAGAATGATAAATATACCCCTCTTAGAGGGTTGTTTTTTCATATTGACAAATATACCACTTTTTGGGGTTGTTTTCTCATGTTGAAAGATATACCCCTCTTACGGGGTTGTTTTCTAATATTGACAAATATACCCCTATTACGGGGTTGTTTTCTCATATTGACAAATATACCACTTATTTGGGGTTGTTTTCTCATGTTGAAAGATATACCCCTCTTACGGGGTTGCTTTCTAATATTGGCAGATATACCCCTCTAACGAGGTTGTTTTCTAATATTAACAAATATACCCCTCTAACGGGATTGTTTTCTCATATTAGAAAATGTATCACTTTTTTGGGGTTGTTCTCTCATGTTCAAAGATATATCCCTTTACGGGGTCCAGTTCTAATATTGACAAATATCCCTCTTATAGGGTTCTTTTCTCATATTTACCAATATAACACTTTTTTGGGGTTGTTTTCTCATGTTGAAAGATATTAACCTCTTACGGGGTTATTTTCTAATATTGATAAATATACCCCTCTTACAGGGTTCTTATCTAATATTGGAAAATATACCGCTCTTACAGGGTTGTTTTCTAATATTGTCAAATATACCCCTCTTACGAGGTGATTTTCTCGTATTAAAGAATATACCACTTTTTTGGAGTTGTTTTGTCATGTTGAAAGATATACCCCTCTTAAGGTGTTGTTTTCTAATATTGACAAATATATCCCTCTCACGGGGTTGTTTTCTCATATTGACAAATATACCGCTTTTTTGGGGTTGTTTTCTCTTGTTGAAAGATATACCCCTCATATGGGGTTGTTTTCTAATATTGGTAAATATACCCCTATTACGGGGTTGTTTTCTCATATTGGTAAATATACCGCTGTTTTGGTGTTCTTCCCCAAGTTGACTAATATACCCCTCTTACGGGTCGTTTTCTAATATTGACTAATATACCCCTCTTACGGGTTGTTCTCTCATGTTCAAAGATATATCCCTTTACGGGGTCCAGTTCTAATATTGACAAATATCCCTCTTATAGGGTTCTTTTCTCATAATTACCAATATAACACTTTTTTGGGGTTGTTTTCTCATGTTGAAAGATATAAACCTCTTACGGGGTTATTTTCTAATATTGATAAATATACCCCTCTTATAGGGTTATTATCTAATATTGGAAAATATACTGCTCTTACAGGGTTGTTTTCTAATATTGTCAAATATACCCCTCTTACGAGGTGATTTTCTCGTATTAAAGAATATACCACTTTTTTGGAGTTGTTTTCTCATGTTGAAAGATATACCCCTCTTAAGGTGTTGTTTTCTAATATTGACAAATATATCCCTCTCACGGGGTTGTTTTCTCATATTGACAAATATACCGCTTTTTTGGGGTTGTTTTCTCATGTTGAAAGATATACCCCTCATACGGGGTTGTTTTCTAATATTGGTAAATATACCCCTCTTACGGGGTTGTTTTCTCATATTGACAAATATACTGCTGTTTTGGTGTTCTTCCCCAAGTTGAAATATATACTCCTCATACGGGGTTGTTCTCTAATATTGGCAAATATACCGTTCTTACGGGGTTGTTTTCTAATATTGCAAAATATACCCCTCTTACGGGGTGGTTTTCTCGTATTAAGAAATATTCCACTTTTTTGTGGTAGTTTTCTCATGTTGAAAGATATACCCCTCTTACGGTGTTGTTTTCTAATTTTAACAAATATATTCCTCATACGGGGTTATTTCCTCGTATTAGAAAATATACCACTTTTTTGAGGTTGTTTTCTCATGTTGAAAGATATTCCCCCCTTACGGGGTTGTTTTCTAATATTGCCAAATATACCCCTCTTACGGGATTGTTTTCTCATATTAGAGAATGTATCACTTTTTTGGGGTTGTTCTCTCATGTTCAAAGATATACCCCTTTACGGGGTCCAGTTCTAATATTGACAAATATCCCTCTTATACGGTTCTTTTCTCATATTTACCAATATAACACTTTTTTGGGGTTGTTTTCTCATGTTGAAAGATATAAACCTCTTACGGGGTTGTTTTCTAATATTGATAAATATACCCCTCTTACAGGGTTGTTATCTAATATTCGAAAATATACTGCTCTTACAGGGTTGTTTTCTAATATTGATAAATATACCCCTATTGCGGGGTTGTTTTCTCACATTGACTAGTATACCACTTCTTTGGGGTTGTTTTGTCATGTTGAAAGATATACCCCTCTTACGGTGTTGTTTTCTAATATTGACAAATATATCCCTCTCACGGGGTTGTTTTCTCATATTGACAAATATACCGCTTTTTGGGGTTGTTTTCTCATGTTGAAAGATATACCCCTCATACAGGGTTGTTTTCTAATATTGGCAAATATACCCCTCTTACGGGGTTATTTTCTCATATTGAAAAATATACCGCTGTTTTGGTGTTCTTTCCCAAGTTGAAAAGATATACTCCTCATACGGGGTTGTTTTCTAATATTGGCAAATATACCCTTCTTACGGGGTTGTTTTCTAATATTGCCAAATATACCCCTCTTACGGGGTGGTTTTCTCGTATTAAGAAATATACCACTTTTTTGTGGTAGTTTTCTCATGTTGAAAGATATACCCCTCTTACGGTGTTGTTTTCTAATTTTGACAAATATATCCCTCTTACGGGGTTGTTTCCTCGTATTAGAAAATATACCACTTTTTTGAGGTTGTTTTCTCATGTTGAAAGATATACCCCCTTACGGGGTTGTTTTAATATATTGACAAATATACCTCTCTTATGAGGTTGTTTTCTCATATTGACAGATATACCACTTTTTTGGGGTTGTCTTCTCATGATGAAAGATATAACCCTCTTACGGGGTTGTTTTCTAATATTGATAAACATGTCTCTCTTGCGGGGTTGTTTTCTCATATTCACAAATATACCAATTTTTTAGGGTTGTTTCTCATGTTGTAAGATATACCCCTCTTACAGGGTAGTTTTCCCGTAATAAAAAATTTACCACTTTTTTGGGGTTGTTTTCTCATGTTGAAAGATATACCCCTCTTACGTTGTTGTTTTCTAATATGGACAAATATATCCGTCTTACGGGGTTGTTTTCTCATATTGACAAATATACTACTTTTTGGGGGTTGTTTTCTAATGTTAAACGATATAACCCTCTTACGGGGTTGTTTTCTAATATTGATAAATATACCCCTCTTATGGGGTTGTTTTCTCATATTGACAAATATTTCACTTTTTTGGGGTTGTTTTCACATGTTGAAAGATTTACCCCTCCTATGAGGTTGTTTTCTGATATTGACAAGCGTACCCCTCTTACGTGGTTGTTTTGTAATATTGACAAATCTACCCTATTATGGGGTTGTTTTCTCATATTAAAAAAATATGCTACTTTTTTGGGGTTGTTTTCTCATGTTAAAAGATATACCCCTCTTACGGGGTTGTTTGCTAATATTGAGAAATATACCCCCCATAAGTGGTTGTTTTCTCATATTGACAAATATTCCACTTTTTTGGTGTTGTTTCCTCATCTTGAAAGATATACCACTCTTACGGGGTCGTTTTCTAATATTGACAAATGTACCGCTCTTACGAGGTTGTTTTCTTATATTGACAAATGCACCGCTCTTACGAGGTTGTCTTCTTATATTGACAAATATACCCCTCTAACCGGGTTGTTTTCTCGTATTAAAAAATATACCACTTTCTTGGCATTGTTTTCTCATGTTGAAAGATATGCCCCTCTTACGGGGGTTTTTTCTAACATGGACAAATATACCCCTCTTACGGTGTTGTTTTCTCATATTGATAAATACACCACTTTTTTGGGGTTGTTTTCTCATGTTGAAAGATGTACCCGTCTTACGGATTGTTTTCTAAAATTGACAAATATACCACTCTTATGGGGTTGTTTTCTCATATTGACAAATATACCTCTAACAGGGTTGTTTTCTCGTATTAAAAAATATACCACTTTTTAGGGTTGTTTTCTCATGTTGAAAGATATACCCCTCTTACGGGGTTTTTTCTAATATGGACAAATATACCCCTCTTACGGGGTTGTTTTCTCATATTGATAAATACACCACTTTTTTGGGGTTATTTTCTCATATTGAAAGATGTACCCGTCTTACGGGATTGTTTTCTAATATTGACAACTATACCCTTCTTACGGGGTTGTTTTCTCTTATTAAAAAATATACTACTTTTTTGGGTTGTTTTCTCATGTTGAAAGATATACCCCTCTTACGGGGTTCTTTTCTAATATTGATAAATATACCCCTCTTACGGGGTTGTTTTCTCGTATTGACAAATATAACACTTTTTTGGGGTTGTTTTCTCATGTTGAAAGATACACCGTTCTTAAGGGATTATTTTCTAATATTGACAAATATACCCCTCTTACGGGGTTGTTTTCTCGTATTAAAAAATTTACCACTTTTTTTGGGGTTGTTTTCTCATGTTGAAAGATACACCCCTCTTACGTGGTTGTTTTCTAATATTGACAAATATACCCCTCTTACGGGCTTGTTTTCTCTTATTGACAAATATACCACTTTTTGGGGTTGTTTTCTCATGTTGAAATATATATCCCTCTTACGAGGTTGTTTTCTAATATTGACATATATACCCCTCTTACGGGGTTGTTTTCTCATTTTTTTGGGGTTGTTTTCTCATGTTGAAAGATACACGCTCTTACTGGGTTATTTTTTAATATTGACAAATATACCCCTCTTACGAGGTTGTTTTCTCGTATTGACAAATATACCACTTTTTTGGGGTTGTTTTCTCATGTTGAAAGATATACCCCTCTTACGGGGTTCTTTTCTAATATTGACAAATATACCCCTCTTACGGAGTTGTTTTCTCCTATTGACAAAATATAACACTTTTTTAGGGTTGTTTCTCATGTTGAAAGATACACTGCTCTTAAGGGATTATTTTCTAATATTGACAAATACACCCCTCTTATGGGGTTGTTTTCTCGTATTAAAAAATTTACCTCTATTTTGGGGTTGTTTTCTCATGTTGAAAGATATACCCCTCTTACGGTTTCTTTGTATATTGACAATATCCAACGAGGTTGTTTTCATTGACAAATATAACACCTTTTTGGGGTTCTTTTCTCATGTTGAAAAATATACCCCTCTTACGGGATTGTTTTCTAATACTCATAAATATAATCCTCTTATGGGGTTGTTTTCTCATATTGTCAAATATACCACTTTTTAGGGTTGTTTTCTCATATTGAAAGATATACCCCTGTATCGGGGTTGTTTTCTAATATTGACATATATCCCCCTCTTTCGGGATTGTTTTTTCATATTAAAAAATATACCACTTTTTTAGGGTTGTTTTCTCATGTTGAAATATATAGCCTTCTTACGGAGTTGTTTTCTAATATTATCAAATATACCACTCTTACGGGGTTGTTTTCTCATTTTGACAAATATACCACTTTTTTGGGGTTGTTTTCTCATGTTGAAAGATATACCCCCTCTTATGGGGTTATTTTCTTATATTGACAAATATACCCCTCTTACGAGGTTGTTTCCTTATATTGACAAATATACCACTTTTTTGGGATTGTTTTCTCTTGTTGAAAGATATACCCCTCTTACGGGGTTGTTTTCTCATATTGACAAATATATCACTTCTTTGCTGTTGTTTTCTCATGTTGAAAGATATACCACTTTTACGGGTTTATTTTCTAATATTGACAAATATACCCCTCTTACGGGATTATTTTCTCCGATTGACAAATATACCACTTTTTGGGGTTGTTTTCTCATGTTGAAAAATATACTTATCTTACGGGGTTGTTTTCTAATATTGACAAATGTACCCCTCTAACGGGATTGTTTTCTAATATTGATAAATATACCACTTTTTTGGGGTTGCTTTCTCATGTTGAAAGATATACCCCTCTTACGGTGTTGGTTTCTAATATTGACAAATATACCCCTCTTACGGGTTTGTTTTCTCATATTGACAAATATACTACTTTTTGGGGTTGTTTTCTCATATTGAAAGATATACCCAATTTACGTGGTTGTTTTATAATATTGACAAATATACCCCTCTTACAGAGTTGTTTTCTCATGTTGGCAGATATACTACTTTTTCGGGGTTATTTTCTTTCTTTTATGGGGTTATTTTCTCATGTTGAAAGATATAACCTGCTTACGGGGTTGTGTTCTAATATTGACAAATATACCCCTCTTACGTGGTTATTTTCTCATATTGAGAGATATACCACTTTTTTGGGGTTGTTTTCTCATGTTTAAATATGTACCCCTCTTACGGGATTGTGTTCTAATATTGACAGATATACCCCTCTTACGGGGTTGTTTTCTCATATTGACAGATATACAACATTTTTAGGGTTGTTTTCTCACGTTGAAATATATATCCCTCTTACGGCGTTGTTTTCTAATATTGACAAATATACCACTCTTACGGGGTTGTTTTCTCATATTGACAAATATACCACTTTTTTGGGGTTGTTCTCTCATGTTGAAAGATATACCCCTCCATCAGGGTTGTTTTCTAATATTGACAAATATACCCCTCTTTCATGGTTGTTTTCTCGTATTAATAAATATGCCATTTTTTTGGGTTGTTTTCTCATGTTGATAGATATACCCCTCTTGCGAGGTTGTTTTCTAATACTGACAAATATATCACTTTTTTATGGTTGTTTTCTCAATGTTTAAAGATATACTCCTCTTACGGGGTTGTTTTCTGATATTGATAAATATACCCCTCTTACAGGGTTGTTTTCTCATATTAAAAAATAAACCACTTTTTTGGGATTGTTTTCTCATGTTGAAATATATATCCCTCTTACAGGGTTGTTTCCTAATATTGACTAATATACCCCTCTTACGGGGTTGTTTTCTCATATTAACAAATATACCAGTTATTTTTGGGTTGTTTTCTAATATTGAAAAATATAACCCTCTTACGGGGTTGTTTTCTCATATTGTCAAATATACCACTTTTTTGAGGTTGTTTTCTCATGTTGACACATATACCCCTCTTACGGGGTTGTTTTCTCATATTAACAAATATACCAGTTATTTTTGGGTTGTTTTCTAATATTGAAAAATATAACCCTCTTACGGGGTTGTTTTCTCATATTGTCAAATATACCACTTTTTTGAGGTTGTTTTCTCATGTTGACACATATACCCGTCTTACGGGGTTGTTTTCTCATATTAAAAAATATACCACTTTTTTGGGGTTGTTTTCTCATGTTGAGAGATATACCCTCTTACGGGGTTGTTTTCTATTATTGACAAATATACCCCTCTTACGGGGTTGTTTTTTCATATTGATAAATATACCACTTTCTTGCGGTTGTTTTCTCATGTTGAAAGTTATACCTCTTTTACGGGGTTATTTTATACTATTGACAAATATACCCCCCTAACGGGATTGTTTTCTAATATTGATAAATATAACACTCTTATGGGGTTGTCTTCTCATATTGTCAAATATACCACTTTTTTTGGGTTCTTTTCTCATTTTTAAAGATATACCCTTCTTACGGCATTGTTCTCTAATATTGATAAATATACCCCTCTTACGGGGTTGTTTACTAATATTGACAAATATACCCCTCTTACGAGGTTATATTCTCGTTTTAAAAAATATACAATTTTTTAGAGTTGTTTTCTCATGTTGAAAGATATACCCCTCTTATGGGGTTGTTTTCTAATAATGACAAATATACCCCTCTTGTGAGGTTGTTTTCTCATATTGACAAATATACCATTTTTTGGGGTTGTTTTCTCATGTTGAAAGATATACTACTCTTATGGGTTTCTTTTCTAATATTGACAAATATACCCCTCTTTCGGGGTTATTTTCTCATACTAAAAAATATACCACATTTTTGTGGTTGTTTATTCATGTTCAATGATATACCCATCTTGCGGGATTATTTTTTATATTGACAAATATACCCCTCTTATGGAATTTTTTTCACATATTGTCAAATATACCATCTTTTTGGGGTTGTTTTCGGATTTTGAATGATATACCCCTCTAATGGGGTTGTTTTCTAATATTGACAAATATACTCCTCTTACAGGGTTGTTTTCTCGTATTAAAAAATATATTCTCATGTTGAAATATATATCCCTCTTACGGAGTTGTTTTCTAATATTGACAAATATTCTCCTCTTACGGTTGTTTTTTCATATTGACAAATATACCACTTTTTTGGGGTTGTTTTCTCATGTTGATAGATATATCTCACTCTTACGGGGTTGTTTTCTAATATTGACAAATATACCACTTTTTGGGGTTGTTTTCTCATTTTGAAATATATACCCCTCTTACGGCATTGTTTTCTAATATTCACAAATATAGCCCTCTTACGAGGTTGTTTAATAATATTAACAAATATACCCCTCTTTCGGGTTTGTTTTCTCATGTTAAAAAATATAGCACTCTTTTGGAGTTGTTTTGTCATGTTGAAAGATATACCCCTCTTACGGGATTGTTTTCTAAAATTGACAAATATACCCCTCTTACGGGGTTGTTATCTCATATTGACAAATATACCACTTTTTTGGGTTGTTTTCTCAATGTTGAAAGATATACCCCTCTTACGGGGTTGTTTTCTAATATTGATAAATATAACCCTCTTACGGGCTTGTTTTCTCATATTGACAAATATACGATTTTTTGGGATTGTTTTCTCATGTTGAAAGATATACCTCTCTAATGGGGTTGTTTTCTAATATTGACAAATATACCCCTCTTTCGGGGTTATTTTCTCGTATTAAAAAATATATCACTTTTTGGGTTTGTTTGCTCATGTTGAAAGATATACCCTTCTTACGGCGTTGTTTTATAATATTGACAAATATACCACTTTTTTGTGGTTGTTTTCTCATGTTGAAAGATATACCCTCCTCACGGGTTTGTTTTCTGATATTGACAAATATACCCCTTTTACGGGGTTGTTTTCTCATATTGATAAATATACCACTTTTTAGGGTTATTTTTTCATGTTGAAAGATATACCTCTTTATGGGGTTCTTTTCTAATATTGACAAATATACCCCTCTTTCGGGGTTGTTTTCTCATATTAAAAAATATACCACATTTTTGGGATTGTTTTCTCATATTGAATAATATACCCATCTTACGGGATTATTTTCTAATATTGACAAATCTACACCTCTTACGGGGTTTTTTTCACATATTGTTAAATATACCACTTTTCTAGGGTTGTTTTCTGAAGTTGAAAGATATACCCCTCTAATGGGGTTGTTTTCTAATATTGTTTTCTCGTATTAAAAAATACACAACTTTTTTAGGTTTGTTTTCTCATGTTGAGAGATATACCCCTCTTACTGGGTTGTTTTCTAATATTTATAAATATAACCTTCTTACGAGGTTGTTATCTCATATTGACAAATATACCACTTTTTTGGGGTTGTTTTCTCAAAGTTGAAAGATATACCCCTCTTATGGGGTTGTTGTCTACTATTGATAAATAAAACCCTCTTACGGGGTTGTTTTCTCATATTGACAAATATACCACTTTTTTGAGGTTGTTCTCTCATGTTGAAAGATATACCCCTCTAACGGGGTTGTTTTCTAATATTGATAAATATACCCCTCTTTCATGGTTGTTTTCTCATATTAATAAATATACTACTTTTTTGGGGTTGTTTTCTCATGTTAAAGATATACCTCTCTTACGAGGTTGTTTTATAATATTGAGAAATATACCGCTTTTTTGTGGTTGTTTTCTCAATGTTGAAAGATATACCCCTCTTACGGGGTTGTTTTCTGATATTGACAAATATACCCCTTTTACGGGGTTGTTTTCTCATATTGACAAATATACCACTTTTTTGGGGTTATTTTTTCAAGTTGAAAGATATACCACTCTTACGGGGTTCTTTTCTAATATTGACAAATATAACCCTCTTTCGGGGTTGTTTTCTCACATTAAAGAATATACCACATTTTTTAGGTTATTTTCTCATGTTGAATGATATACCCATCATACGGGATTGTTTTCTAATATTGACATATCTACCCCTCTACGGGGTTTTTTTCACTTATTGTTAAATATACCACTTTTCTAGGGTTATTTTCTGATGTTAAATGATATACCCCTCTAATGGAGTTGTTTTCTAATATTGACTAATATATCCCTCTTCGGGTTCTTTTCTCAAATTAAAAAATACACAACTTTTTTGGGGTTGTTCTCTCATGTTGAAAGATATACCCCTCTTACGGTGTTATTTTCTATTATTGATAAATATAACCCTCTTACGAGGTTGTTATCTCATATTGACAAATATACCACTTTTTTGGGTTGTTTTCTCAATGTTGAAAGATATACCCCTCTTACGGGGTTGTTTTCTAATATTGATAAATATAACCCTCTTACGGGTTTGTTTTCTCATATTGGCAAATATACTACTTTTTGAGGTTGTTCTCTCATGTTGAAAGATATACCCCTCTAACGGGGTTGTTTTCTAATATTGACAAATATACCCCTCTTTCATGGTTGTTTTCTCGTATTAATAAATATACTATTTTTTAGGGTTGTTTTCTCATGTTGAAATATATACCCCTCTTGCGAGGTTGTTTTCTAATATTGACAAATACACCGCTTTTTTGTGGTTGTTTTCTCAATATTGAAAGATATACCCCTCTTACGGGGTTGTTTTCTAATATTGACAAATATACCCCTTTTACGGTGTTGTTTTCTCATATTGACAAATATACCACTTTTTTGGGGTTGTTTTTCAAGTTGAATGATATACCTCTCTTACGGGGTTCTTTTCTAATATTGACAAATATACCCCTCTTTCGGGGTTGATTTCTCATATTAAAAAATATACCACATTTTTTAGGTTGTTTTCTCATGTTGAATGATATACCCATCTTACGGGATTTCTTTTCTAATATTGACAAATATACCCCTCTTTCGGGGTTGATTTCTCATATTAAAAAATATACCACATTTTTTAGGTTGTTTTCTCATGTTGAATGATATACCCATCTTACGGGATTATTTTCTAATATTGACAAATCTACCCCTCTTATGGGGTTTCACATATTGTTAAATATACCACTTTTTTAAGGTTGTTTTCTAATATTGACAAATATACCCCTCTTTCATGGTTATTTTCTCATATCAATAAATATACCACTTTTTTGGGGTTTTCTCATGTTGAAAGATATACCCCTCTTAAGAAATTATTTTCTAATATTGACAAATATACCCCTCTTACGGGGTTGTTTTCTTATATTGACAAATATACCACTTTTTGTGGTTGTTTTCTCATGCTGAAAGATATACCCCTCTAACGGGGTTATTCTCTAAGATTGACAAATATACCCCTCTTTCAAGGTTATTTTCTCGTATTAAAAAATATATCACTTTTTCGGGGTTGTTTTTCATGTTGAAAGATTTACCGCTCTTACGGGGTTGTTTTCTAATATTGACAAATATAACCCACTTACGAGGTTGTTATCTCATATTGACAAATATACCACTTTTTCGGGGTTGTTTTCTCAATGTTGAAAGATATATCCCTCTAACGGGGTTGTTTTCTGATATTGACAAATATACCCCTTTTTTGGGGTTGTTTTCTCATGTTGAAAGATATACCCCTGTAACTGGGTTGTTTTCTAATATGGACAAATATAACCCTCTTTCATGCTTGTTTTCTCGTATTAATTAATATACCAATTTTTTGGGGTTGTTTTCTCATGTTGAAAGATATACCCATCTTACGAGGTTGTTTTCTAATATTGATAAATATACCGCTTTTTGTGGTTGTTTTCTCAATGTTGAGAGATATACCCTTCTTACGGGGTTATTTTCTGATATTGATAAATATACCCCTTTGACGGGGTTGTTTTCTCATATTGACAAATATACCACTTTTTTGGGGTTGTTTTTTTAAGTTGGAAGATATACCCCTCTTTCGAGGTTATTTTCTCATATTAAAAAATATACCACATTTTTTAGGTTGTTTTCTCATGTTGAATGATATACCCATCTTATGGGATTGTTTTCTAATATTGACAAATCTACCCCTCTTACGGGGTTTTTTCTGATTGTTAAATATACCACTTTTTTAGGGTTGTTTTCTAATGTTGAAAGATATACCCCTCTAATAGGGTTGTTTTCTAATATTGACAAATATACTTCTCTTACGGGTTTCTTTTCTCGTATTAAAAAATATAGCACTTTTGGAGTTGTTTTTTCATGTTGAAAGATATACCCCTCTTACGGGGTTGTTTTCTAATATTGACAAATATACCCTTCTTACGGGCTTGTTTTCTCATATTGACAAATATACCACTTTTTTGGGGTTGTTTTCTCATGTTGAAAGATATACCCCTCTTACGGGGTAGTTTTCTAATATTGAAAAATATACCCCTCTTACGGGGTTGTTTTCTCATATTAATAAATATACCACTTTCTTGGGGTTATTTTTTAATGTTGAAAGATATTCCTGTTTTACGGGGTTGTTTTCTAATATTTAGAAATATACCCCTCTTACGGGGTTGTTTTCTAATATTGATAAATATACCAATTTTTTGGGGTTGTTTTCTCATGTTGAAAGATATACCCCCCTTACGGGGTTGTTTTCTAATATTGAAAAATATACCCCTCTTACGGTGTTGTTTTCTCATATAGATAAATATATCACTTTTTTGGGGTTGTTTTCTAATATTTATAAATATAACCCTCTTACGAGGTTGTTGTCTCATATTGACAAATATACTACTTTTTTGGGGTTGTTTTCTCAATGTTCAAAGATATACCCCTCTTTTATGGTTGTCTTTTAATATTGATAAATATACCCCTCTTACAGGGTTGTTTTCTAATATTGACAAATATACTACTTTTCTAGAGTTGTTTTCTCATGGTGAAAGATATACCCCTCTTACGGGGTTGTTTTCTAATATTGACAAATATACCCCTCTTGCGGGGTTGTTTT